>NC_135501.1:149206602-149506602 GCF_052857255.1 Amblyomma americanum | reverse complement strand
AATACATACGAAAGTTTTCTTTAGGTGTGTTTCTATTGGCTGCGTTCCCACCCAGTAGTTCCCCTCCCCCCTACACCCCTTCGGCCGGGTTACTGGCTCACGCACATACTGCGTTGGTTTTGAATATACATCGGTTTTGAATTTGTTTCATAATTCCACAATGGGCTCTAGGTTGTAATTGGCTTTCCTACGCTAAGAGACAACATCCTAGGACAACTAGAAATGAGAAAACTTTTCTGAAAAAGTTCGGTTAAGAGTATACATATGAGACGTATCCCTGAATTTTCTTCCAAACCGTACCCAGCTGGCGCCACAACCGCTTCTGCGAATTCTACGTGTCACAGATCGATGTTCTCTCTGTAGCACCGGACACTTGGCTGGGCGCGAGGGTGACGGCAAATGGCGGAGAAGAGAAGCGGAATGGGCGGCTTGTGCTGTTGGCTCATCCGCTGCGCGTTGCACAGCAGCTACTGGCGGGTTGCGTTTCGCTTCTGAAATTATTTTCAATGACGCGACCGCAAAATCAGTGCGAACTGAAAGGGAAACCACAATTGTAATGACAAAGGTGCAAATGTACATTGTTTTGCGCACACAGCAGCAATTACGAATGCCTACGTAGTATCTACCCCGTTTCTGGTCCTCCCGGTGCACATATTTGTTTCATTTTCAAATTGGCATTTTCTTTCCGCAGGATCAGCTGTCAGGCTCGTCAAAACAAGGTTCGCACTCGGATCTGAAAATGAATGTTACAGTAAATAGCTTCATAAAGCTGAAATTACGAAATGCTGATGCCTCGTCCCTCTCTGGCGCCACGTAGGCGCTGCTAGGACATTGCGAATATCTGTTTATGGTTTATGAATGTTTAACGTCCCGAAGCTACTCAGGCTATGAGGGACGCCATAGTGAAGGGCTCCGGAAATTTCGACCACCTGGGGTGTCTTAACGCGCACTGACATCGCACAGTACAAAGGCCTCTACAATTTCGCTTCCATCGAAATTCGACCGCCGCAGCCAGAATCGAACCCGCGTCTTTGGATCCAGCAGCCGAGCGCCATAACCACACAGCCACCGCGGCGGCTAGTGCGAATATCTGTGTCGCGTGATAACAACCTTAAATTTGAGTAGTTAGTAACACGAGAACATTACGAAAAACAACGCTCAGAAAGAGCTACCTCTTTACTTGCCTGTCCCTATACACTGTCTTAAATCCTTTCTTTATCGTGGTATGCGTCGACGACATGACGTCTTGAATCAGACTTCCGGGTAACTGTGCGCGCGTTGAGAAAGCGAGTTATTTTTTCCGCCTTGCCGTGGAAGGCAGATATCTGCAGCGGGCAAAAGAGAATGTTTTTTGAACCCTTTTAAAAACAAGTGGCGTTCGCAGCTGGGCCGCCAAGGCTTGCGTCACGTCCTCTTCGGGAGAGTCAGAAAACTAGGAGTGCAAGAGTGCACGCATATTCTTTGTTCTGATTTATTTCTGCTTCTGAATTACAACGACATTATTTGGCCCACCAACTCCTGTTCTACACCTCAGCATCCAGCAGACTGGCACCGTGTGTTGGTGGGGGATATCAAGGATATCAACAAATCCAATGCATAAAGGGAGAGGGCGAATATTGGTCGATCACAAGGAGAGTCCCGAATTATCACGACGACAGCTCAGGCTTTGGCGATGCGAGTCAGACGCAAGAATACCCCGCATATCCTGTAGATGTCTCCACCTGTCTGTCCACCTTCTTGCAAAGCCACCGCCTTGTTATTGCTTGCTATAGGAACGTTGAGCATGTACAGAGAGCAGTTGGTGCGGAAGCCAGTGTAACCTCTTTTTTCTAAGTTTCCCGGCCACTCACTGCGGCGTTGTGCTCCTGCTGACGTATTCTGAAGTCGGTAGCCACGCTTCAGCGAGCGCTCTGACTGTACAGCCACTGCTGCCAGTATATATGTGCACGCTTGATTTAAAGTCTGGTTCTATAGCTTTGCACAATAGAACAGCGCAGTAGCAAATCTAATCAAAGGAAGCCCTCCAGTTTATGACGCAGGGCTACTGTGACGATGTGGTGATCAACCTCTGCGGACTTGCTAGGGTACACCTGCTAACAGCCGTAACAACTGCGAGGCGGTTTACCGCGATGTAATGACAGCGGGTGGACGCCAATCGCTGGAGGGCCTCCTTTGAGAAACATTCGTCGCTTGCTCCTTGAGTTGCACCCGACTATAGTGTTTAAAGTTAAAGCATTGAAAGACTCATCGGGAATAAAATGCGTTGTCGACGAGATGAATTCTCAGTAACAGAACCGATGTCACCGGATTTTAAGTGACAACTGCGCATTTTGATTCATCTTCATTGCGTCCGTGTCGTCATGTCCAGACGCCTCCGGGGGAAAATGTAACCCTAGCTAGATTACCCAAAGAAATGTCTGTCTGTGTGCAGACAGACGTGTAGGGTTCTACAGTTAAAGCCATGAAATAATTACACAAAGTTTCATTCAAACGTATCAACGACGTATAGCACTGTCGAATTACCAACAGATGTTAGAATTAAGTGTCCCTGTTCAATATTTATCGCTGAGTAAGAGCGAAGATTAACTGTAGTCGATATATCACGAATGAAGAAACATTTTAGTAACAGTAGCATTTTAGTAACATAGCGCCTGTCCTGTCCACTTCTGTGTCGTCCGTGTCCTTTTTGCGCTATGTTTTCTAAGAACATTTTAGTAAGGTTGCCAATATTTTTCGTCGGCTGACTGCGCTGGAATTGCGTTATTGACACACGGAGCCTTACTGTTTCCAAATGCGTTATATTGCGTTTCGAAATTGTTTTCCAAATGCCTTTCAAAATTCTAGAGGCTCGTTTACTGTACGATGTCAGTGCACGTTAACAATACTCAGGTGGCTGAAATTTTCGAAGCACTTCACTTAAGCGTCCCTCATAGCATGAGTCGCATTGCGACGTTAAACCCGATAAAGCACAAAACTATTCTCAACCAACCCTTCAACTTTTCTAGGTAATCTTGAAAGATACGCAGCACGCATCACACACAGATTTTCTCCTGCTATCTAAGTTTGAATTTGAGAAGGAGCACAGAAAAAAAAACTGATAAGAAGCAAAGAAAATAACAACAAGATGCTGACTTGTGTTGAGTTGAGTATTTTGTTCACATTGGGGCACGTTTATTCCTTCCCAATAAAATATTCCGTCCTTAAAAAGGCATCGTGTTATTAAACTATTTTCGATCTTAGAGCAGTGAGAAATACAGCAACAAACAGCAGATTCACGTGGCGTCTATTGAAATGTCTCGTGCAGTTACGAGCGTCCAACGGACATCGAGGTTGAACCAAATTGCACATTTAGCCAGTGTCGGGCGGCTAATAAGGCTCCAGGCATGTATTCAGTGCTCCTAGGTAGCACTGCAACATTTCCCGACAACTGCGTCACCTGGAAGTCGAGAATGCACCTCACCGGAACATGCCACGGCGAGCTCTTTCCAGTGGAGAAAAAGCAATTTCTCCCAAAGAACATCCGCTCTTCCGCTGCTCAACAAAAGCACAGCGAATGTGGGACTGCCGCGGCGGCACTACGTTACCCACTTGTGGTGCCGGTATGCTTTGGTCATTTGCGATACTGTTGGATTGAAAGGCACTTCGAAGTAGGTCCAGCAGTAAAATCGGCAGTACGGTGTATACGCGGTTTGCAAATAGGCGGCACCATGCTCAGTGCTGACCGACGTTGTTCATCTTGCTTGAAACACTTCGTGCGAAGGCGGTAAGCGATGACTTATGAAGCTCGATGAGAAAACTTTCGACGACGCCGTTTAGCACGTGTTTACAATAGGAGCACTTTATAGGCACCTTTAGTTAAAATCACTTTAGTAAAATCGCTGCCGCTGCAAGAACATTTTTTGTCCTTGAAAAAGTCGCCTTCATCTAATCTCCCTAAGCACTGTTCAAAGTGCAGCGTTTCCAAGCCTTTGTTTGATCAAACCAAAATCTTGTTTCGACACCCTAATCTGCTAACCAGAGAGGTTTCAGAGGCCTATCACATACGTCAGAGTCAGGAAACGTGTGCTGCCGACCCAATGGTGGTTCTGCATGAAATGGAGTTTTCTTATTTCGACGCGTATGCATGAGCACTTATCCTGATGCGCCTGCGTGAATCCTTTTGTTTCGTTTGTGGTTTTTCTCTTTTTATGTGTTTCTTGAATAAATGCCCAGTTGCGGTTAAGCGCTTGGGTTGCTTGGTCTTCCTTGTCCGTTGTCCTGAGTGCGCTTTATACATTTTTACAAGAGTACTTGCTATATTAGTGATTACCTTGTTTCAGGTTAATTTAGACAACGTCATATTGCAACCGGCCAGCTTTGCTATGTTTAGCAGATAACACAGGGAGTACTACTTCACAAGACATTCAGGTTCATAACACCACCTAGAATGGCATCTCGAATTTTTCCTCTTTAAGAGAACTATTCTTTTGTTTGCTTCTACCGCCATTTAAAAGTTAGAAAAGCAGAATATTTATTGCTTCGATCGACGAAGTGCTGAGTGTAAAAATTCTGGCGTTTTCGTTCAAATGCTTCCAACAGTTACGAAACTTGGTGGCACTCCTAGGCAATGACATTGAAAATCCTTGTCCGTCTTTTTTTTTTCTGGAAATGTGAACGCTTTCTTCTTCGGGCGCCTGCGTAGGCACTAAGAATGGAAAAAAAAAGTTTGTCCGCGACAATTCAGTGCGAACGCTCTAGGCAGAAGCTTGTTGCATGTGTTCGTTGAAAGAACGCGTACGCAAGCATATGAATGCACCGTGTGCATAGCCGGCGCCTCGCTCCTCGCGCTAACTTCGTTGCAAGGTTGGAGTACGCGTCACAACAAAACTCCGGCAATCGCCTCAGAACGCCTTGAAACGTACGTGATCAAGCGCACCTATCACGACATCACTAACCATTTCAAAAAGAAAGGAGGATCTTCCATTATATATGCAAAGCCTTAGATAAGCAGCAGGAAGCCACCTGGAGGCGACTCCAGACGCGATCCTTAGTGACTCTTTACTATCAAAACTCTACGTAACAGTAAAAGAGGAGCGCCATCGGAATCTATAATGCAAGCTCCTAGTCTCGAGCAATGGGAGGTCATGTTGGCGAGATCAGTGCTGGTCGTTCAGGCCCAGGCCATTGAATGAGCTACTCAGGTCCCTCTCAGCCGTGGACTGATTGCCACCTAGCATGGACCATCTGCATTTTGCCTTCTCACGAAATAAATGTTTTGCAGTCCAAATCCAATACGCAGTACCAGCTCCTTTGGTGATATTAAAGTCCGTATATGGTGCGAAGACATTTAGAAAGGGTGAAGCTGCGTGTAGAATACGCGCTGTAAATCTGCAGCGCCAGTATGTACGTGGTTGATAGCTGTAACGCGAAAACTACTGCAACGAAGAATGCTAAGACATATTGCAGCACGTTATAAAGAAAAAACTGCTCTAGAGGGCAAACATTCTTCATGTGCAGCGTTATATCCAGGACTTAAAGCTACATTTGTAAAGAGCAAAATACAGCTTATTTTCCGCGAACTATGCGCAATATTTTCAATGCCGTACGCAATTACCGTCAGCGCGCCCTAGGGGTTAGTTTAACATGCGAGAGTGACGGTAATGGGAAAAACCAAAATTTCCAAACACGTCTCGATTACACTGACAGCAAATATCACGGTTGGATGTTAACACGTGTTCGCTATTTCGAAGGCTTCAAAAGCTGACTGTTTTTCTTCTAATACAAAATTGATCTCTCAGAGCCTCGAAGAAGTCATACATATAGCAACAAATTCCGCTCAGTACGAGATAAAAGCTTATGTCATCTCAACGTTTGCAAGTGATCGATGGCGCTCTGTGGATGTTCGAAAGGATTCTTTTCGTTACATTCAACTACGCTCCATTTCCAGGAACGTGACTAGAAATCTTCAGATCTATTGCCGATTAGAAATTTTATTTCAACATGGCTTAAAGCCACCCGCCCACGACCATGCGTATTGCGGCTGCTTTGGTGCAACTGACTACAAGCATCAAAGCAAAAGTCTTAAGAATCGATTCTTGTGTACAGGAATGTCTCAAATTTTTCCTTTCTTGACACTTTCTAGGTTAGGATGTTGGGAAAGAAAGCGTTAACATTTCGCGTCGACTTGAGTCTGCAAAAGGCTTAGCACCGTTCCTCAAGTTTTAATTACGTGCTGCCGAGCGTGCAGCTCTTGCTTTGCAGAGTGATGAACAAAAGGCATTACCTTCAGTGAGAGAGCATTAAAACGATCGAAATGCTAATAACGACCCCTCCACGCATTCCCTGATACTATGTTTTATAGACGCTCCAGCAGAAAGCATTCCGCGAACTCATTTTTTTCTTTATATGGTGGGCCCGTCATCGTAACCTTTGCCTAATCCTTTTAACTCAACATTGACAAAGGAGTGGCGTACCCTGTACCTTGTACCTTTTGTACCCTGTAATTTGTCAAGACAAGGGTAAAGCCCAGGATTTTACAAGCAGTTTGGGTCTCTAATAGGTAACATCCTCGAGGAAGTCAAAAGCCATGGGATGCTGTTCACTCGTTTCATTAAGTGTTATGCATCCGCTAACGGCGCCAACATGGTGGGTGCTCTGGAGGAAGCATACAAGATATTAATTGTGCTGCCTTCATGCTGGGCAAGGACTACACATCTGGCCAATGGCAGTCTTACCCGTCACAACTTCAGAGGAGAGTTTTAACTCTTTTCCTAACTTGTGGAAAATTAATTTTCCTAGGTTTAACTAGCTTTTTCCACTAAAAGGTGTGTAAAATAAAATTTTACGCAAGACACGAAAACAAGGAGTATAAATGCTCTTTTTAAACATATAACATGAAATAATGAATTTTCCGCTGCAGGACAAAAATTTATTTAGCATAAAGGAGATTTTATAGAGGACTTGAACAGCACATTTAACTGTACTATTTTCAAAAAGAAACAAATGCTAAAAAAACGTCCTGAAATATTCAAAATGTTTTCTGTTTTATTCTCCACTAAATGCCAAAAATCAATGATGTATTTTGAAACAAAGTCCTGCTTCAAGAACAATTACTGGAAACTTCAATGGGGCACCTGAGCGTGGCCACCAGTGTTGCAGCTTGGCTTCCGTCGTGGTCACTGTCAAAACTAAATTCCGACGAAAAGGTGCCATCATCAGACTCAGTGGTGCTTGGGTTGTGGTAAAAACCAATCGTAGTCAAAACGAAATCCTGACATTTTAGAGTTTTGGAGCCGGCGTCGTGTGTGCGGAGGCTGCACACAGATTTGACGCTATAGCGTCTTCGGAAGGCTTGCACAAAATGCCCCCTCGTGAGGAAAGAAAGAACCTACGTTAAAAACAAAATTTTAGTTCTACAAATAAAAGCCGGATAGAGCAGCGTGCCCGTCCGCAGTGCCGAAGACCCGGAAGTCGAGCGGCGAAGTCATCGGCGTGCAATAGGCGCGATACCCCGTCCTCGCGTCTTCGAAGCGCGTTAAAAAAATACCGCCCCGCGATAAATAGGAAACTGCATAGAAAATGAAGACATAACTATAAGCCAGATGCACAGTGTGCCGGTAAGCAAAGCGAAAGTTCCGACATTAGCGTGCGAACTCGTCGTTAGCCGGCGAACGATGCTAAATGGGCGCGGTAGAAAAATGAGTTGTTATTGTGCCCTACGTGATAATGTGATTTAGAGTGCACAATGCGCGCTTTCATTGACCTGGTTGAAGTAATATCAAATATGACCCAAAGCCCGAGAGGAATGGGATGTTTTTTTTTGGTAACAGCGACGTGCACGAATCAGCAAAAAGAAGAGGGAGAACAATTCTGCAGAAGTTCCGAAAGCATTGCAATATCACGTTTTATGAACCTCTTACACTAATGTTATATAATGCCATTTGTAATGGGGGTTTTTAATTTCGAATTCGCAATGGCAGAAGAAAACATTGTCTCCCGAACACACTGAAGTCGCAGCAACCCCAGCTTCATCGCTACAATTACCCGCCGAAGAAAAACGGAGCCATGGGAGCGACACAACGCACCCATAAGATGGACGATTGGTAATAAGGATTCAGGCTCTGAATATGGGCTGTTTGACGCCCGCGACGACGCAGATAGGCAGAAGGCTTGAAAAGTTATAATGCGAATTTGGAGATGATTCCTTGACGACACAGCATTGGCCTTACTACCTCTCTTGCAGTTTTTGGGACAGGCGTGAGGTCACTGTCAATATAAAAATCTAGCATGTGGGAAGGTGTATATGAAATGCAGATCGTCCCTGCGAGCTTGACGGCTGGATGGTAAGCCGACGTAACCGATCGGGCGATGCGGCAATATTCTCCGGCCTGCTTCACAGCCTGTGACGATGGTATATGGTTCATCAGGCGTATAGCGATTAATCGACCAAGGCGACTCAGGTTATGAGCGACGCCGTAGTGAAGTGCTCTGGAAATTAACCACTTTGGATTCTTTAACGTGCACTGATATCGCACAATAGGCTGGCATCTAGAATTTCACCTCTATCGAAATTTGAGTGTCATGGCCGGAATCGAACCCGCGCGCAATAACCACTGAGTCACCACGGTGGCCCACGTTTGCAGATGAATTATACTCAGAGTGATCTGGGCGCTAGGAAAGAAGGGTATCAGACATCGACAGCGCTTCACGGTTATGCAGTAGCAATGAAGATTAAACTATTGATGTGGTCTCAGTGGCCGTGTGGTAGTCGGAAGTAGTGAGTGCAAGAACACTGTCCCAATTAGTGTGGTGGGATGCAGTATACATTGATATCATGTATCCAAGTGTGTAGTTACACCGGTCAGTGAGATCGTCAGTTTGCGGCTGGTGGGCAGCTATGGCATCAAGTAATTGTCTGGTGTTGGGGAAGGAGTGCTTCAACAACTTCGGACAAGACCACCCGCCCTGTGCCACTCGGCGGCGGTAGCGCGCAGTGACGTAAGACGTGGCCGCTGGGAACGCGACAGAACGGCACTCGCCGCGGCGCCTGCCAGAGCGGGGCTTTATGATAGCAGGCGAGATGCACGCAATGGGGGGGGGGGGGGGGGGAGGGGGGCGAAACAACTCGATACTCGCTTTCCACATATAAGCGCCATGCTCTGTTGGCCATCCTCCTGCTGCACTCCACTGCGGTTGACTTCCCACAGCCCGGCGGCCTATCTTCCATTCCCTCTTTTCGGAACCTGCACAGGGTTTGCACTTTCGCCTCACATCCGATCCCACAAAAGCCTTACCGAGTGTCACCGTGTGAACGCAAGGTGATGAATGAACAAGTGAAGGAGGTGTTAACGAAAGGTGTCATCCTAGAGCCGCTGAGTTCCTGGGCTGCTCCTGTAATTCCTGTTCGAAAGAAGAATGAATCTTGGCATTTCTGTGTAGATCACCGTCCTCTAAATGGCGTTACAGAAAAACGTGTATAGCCCCTTCCTCGAATAGACGATTCCATCGACTGCCTTTTTTCAGCCTACTACTTATATTGACCTCCGGACGGGGTACTGGCTAATCCCTACGCATCCCGCGGACAAAGAGAACACAGCGTTAGTTACTCCTGACGGCCTATATGAATTCAATGTAATGCCATTCGGCCTTTGTAATGCGTTCGCCACCTTCGAGAGATTAATACACACTATACTCCGTGCTTTGGAAATTGAGGGGATTATAGACTTCAGTCTTTAGATATTTTATTGACCGTTTAGAGACAAATGTCTATTAATGTGGTTGCAGAATTTAGTACATAGATTGTTCATAGACAGCCTATAGACAAAAGGAAATAAGGCAGTTATAGACTTTAGTCTGTAGACGGTCCATAGATTGTCTATGAACAAAAGGAAATAAGGCAGTTTTAGACTTTAGTCTATAGATAATGTATTGGCCGTCTATAGACAAAGGAAAATTATCTGTTATAAACTTTAGTCTATACATGGCCTCCCGACTGTCTATGAAAAAAGGAAATAATGCGGTTACAGACTTTAGTCTATAGATTATCTATTCACCGTCTATTGAAAAAGAAAATTTACGTCTGTTATAGACTAGTCTATATATGGTCTGTAGACTTTCTATGCACGAAAGGAAATAAGGTCATTGTAGACATCAGCCTACAGTTAATCTATAGGCCGTCTATAGACAAAGGAAACTTTTGTCTTTTATACACTAGTCTACAGATAGTCTATGAACTATCTAGAGACATAAGAAAAATTAAGGAGGTTATAGACTTTCGTCTATAGATAATCTATTCACCTAATATAGAAAAGTAAAATTGTCTGTAATGGACTTGAGTCTATAGGTGGTCTATGTAATGTCTATGGACAAAAGGAAATAAAGTGGTTATAGACTTTAGTGTACAGAGAATCTATTCACCGTCTATAGACAAATGAAAATTGTCTGTCATAGACTTTTGTTTATACATAGTCTATGGACCATCTATAGACACAAGAAAATTGAGGGGATTTAAGACTTAAGTCTATAGATATTCTAGGGACCATCTATAGACAGCAGGAAATTAAGGCGGTTGTAGACTTTAGTCTATAGAGTCTCTATAGACTGACTATAGACAAAAAGCAAAGTATAAAGGACGGCTATACAGTCTTTAAAAAGACTATTGACTGTCTATAGACCATTTCCATAACGTTTGCCCTCCGGTGGCTGGTTTGGCTGTAACGCTGCATGGGTTGCGTCAATTCCGCCGTGAATGCTGTTCCTCTGTCCGTAATGAGCACGTCCGGGGCGCCGTGTCGCAGAAGAATGCACTGTAGGAAGAATTTGTCGGCTTCTCCTGCTGTTCCGTTCGGTAGAGCTTTTGCCTTGTCGCAGCGGGTCAGGTAGTCGGTCGCTATGATGATCCACTTATTTGCAGACGTTTACTTAGGGAAAGGGCCAAGCAAGTCCATGCCATTTGCTGAAGGGGCCTTCAGAGGGGTGCAGCGGGGTTCAGGAATCTTGCTGGTTGGGTGGGAGGGGTATTTCGTCGTTGGTAATCTCGGCAGGTTTTCATATAATGCGCGACATCGACACATAGTCGAGGCCAGTAATACTAGCCTTGAATTTGGTGGAGGAAGCGAGAAAGCCCGATATGTCGAGCTGTAGGCTCGTCCTGTGAAGACTGAACTTCTTCGCGCAGACTAGCAGGTAGAACAGAGAGGTAGGCTGTTTTGTTCGCTGCGAAGTTCTTCTTCACGAGGGAATCACTCTGTACACAGAACGAAGACAATCCTCCATCGAACGATGCGGGGCTAAATACAGCGTGCCTTACAAGTACTCGATGAGGTGTTTTAGGCCGGGGTCAGAGCGTTGCTGCTGATCAAAAGAGGTGGAACTAATGGTTCCGAGGAAGGCGTCCCCATCATCATCCGGCGGAGGCGCACAGGCAGGGGCTCGTGACAGGCAGTCAGCGTCAGAATGCTTTCGTCCGGAATTGTAAACTACGAAGTCACTAAACTCCCGGAGGCGCAGGCTCCATCGAGCGAGGCGGCTGGACAGATCTTTCACACTGGCTAGCCACCACAGCGCGTGGTAATCGCTGACCACCTGGAACGGTCGTCTTTATAGGTAAAGGCGGAATTTCGACGTTGCCCAGATGATGGCAAGGTACTCCTTCTCACTTGTCGAATAGTTAACCTCGGCGTTGGGGAGAGCGGCTAGTGTATGCAAATATTTTCTCCAGTCGGTCAGTTTTCTGAATAAGGATAGCGCCTAGGCTCAAGCTGCCTGCATCAGTTTGAATTTACCTCTCGGCATTTTCATCAATGTGCGTGAGGATCGGTGCGGACTGTTTGTTAATGACGCTGAACTTCCTTCAAGGCTTCCAGTTGCGGTGCTTCCCATTTTAATGGCACGTCTCCCTTTGTGAGGTCGGTGAGGGCCGAGAGACACAAAGAGACACACAGACGGGAGACACAACTCAATGAAAAGTCACTCCAGTCACGAGCAGCAACGACAACACAGCAGTGCTTCAATGAAAACTTCTACGAAGAATGATGAGCTGGACTATAGTCGGTATGGATCCATATTAAACTCTGACTTCAGATTAACGGCCTGAGGGGCGAGTTGGTGCGTGATGCTATAAACGACGGCGCAAACAAGGACACTAACAAGAAAGAAAGAGACACCACATGCGCACACTACCAACTGTTTATTTCGCGGAAAGGTGGCATATTTGAACATTCAGCTCAAGCATGTGACATCGCATTATCGCTTCGAACCCATCACGTGCAAAAAAGCATCAACATTAGGAAAATGAACAAGAGATGTTAAACACTGCAGAAAAACTAATAGATTCTGATAAAAGGAATTAAAAAACTAAAAGGAGGGGCCATCTCTTAGCAAAAGCAGTGTCACACTATTGTAGCAATAGCAGAGTCATACATGAGAAGCAAAAGCAATCAGGCAGTAAAAACCAATATAAAAAAAGAATTGTGGCAAAAGCAGAGTCAAACAAAAGAAGCAAAAGCAGTCAGAAACCGAAAAAACGACAGACAGTAAAAAGATAAACTCAATAAAAAGATAAACAGACGGCCGCTAGAAAAGGAGAGCTAAAAAGTCGCACTGAGCATGATGTCAGAAAAAAATTATCAAGAAATGAAACTTCATTTCTACGACAGATATCGAAGAGTCGCTAGCACAAGTGCTTCCCTTCTCATTAATCATAAAAGCCTCAAAAATTTCACGTGCCACCTGATCGCGACTCTTGCCCAGAATCCTTATTCTGTTAAGCCTTGGCTCACACTTGAATTCTTTACAATGAGGAGGCAAATTCGACCCACCTCCATTTTCTAACGATTTCTCAGGCTCCCGTGCCCTGTCGTCAATGCAGCGACCCGTCTGGCCTATAAAGACTTTTCCACACGTCAGTGGGATTTCATATCTTTCACATTTTGTCTTTTTAGTGCTTGTTGTTTTTTTGGTTTCTGACTGCTTTTGCTTCTTTTGATGACTCTCCTTTTTCCACCATTGTTATTTGTTATTGGTTTTTACTGTCTCACTGGTTTTGATTCTCATGTATGACTCTGCTATTGTTACGATTGTGTGACAGTGCTTTTGGTAAGAGATGGTCCCCTCCTTTAAGTTTTTTAATTCTTTTTATCAGAATTTGTTGTTTTTTCTGCAGGGGTTAACTTTTCTTGTTCGTTTTCCTGTTGTTGATGTTTTTTTTTCCAAGTGTTGGGTTCGAAGCGATAATGCGATGTCACATGCTTGAGCTGAATGTTTAAATATGCCACCTTTCCACGCAATAAACAATTGGAAGTGTACGCATGTGGTGTCCCTTTTTTTCTTGTTAGTGTCCTTGTTTGCGCCACCGTTCATTTCATTAAACTTTGACATTTGCGCTTGTTGTGCTATGTTTTCCTTCTTTGCAGAATACCCGCTATAAAACTGCTGCACAAATATGTAATTAATAGTTCTAAGGCAAAAGCGGTTTCAAAGAAGAATGCGAAAACCTATTGCAGCACATCACGAAGAAAAAAACTGATCTGGAAGGGAAAAATTCTTTCTTCATGTCCTGAGAAACACATTGCATGTACCGCGTTATATCCAGGATTTAAAGCTGCATTTGTAATGAACAAAAAGAGATCTTTCTCCAGAACTACGGCCAATATTTTCACGTGGCCGTCTATTGCCATCAGCGTGTCCCGGGGGGTTAATTTCTCATGCGAGGCTGATGCTAATGGGAACAATAAAAATTCTCATGTGTGCCTCGGTCACACTCACTGCAAATGCCAAGGTTGCGTGTTCACGCACCCAACCATGACACATTGATGAGCTCTGTGGATGATCGAAATGACTGTTTTCGTAACATTCAACTGCCAGCCATTTCCAGGAACGTCAGAAGAAATCTGCAGATATGCCTACTTTTAGAAATTTCATTTCAACGTGGGCTTAAAGCCACCCGTTGGAAACCAGGCGCGTTGTAGCTAATTTGGTGTAGCTGATGCAAGCATCAATACAAGCACTCGACAGGGAATTTTTTGTACAGGAATGTCTCAAAATTTTCTTTTCTTGATACTCTCAAGGTTAGGTAATCGGGGATGAAGGCTTTTACGTTCGTCTTCGACTCGATTCTGCGAACTCGCTGCGATCTCAGGCTTAGCGCCGTTCCCTAAACTTTAATTGCGTGCTGTAGAGCGTGCAGCTCTTCCTTTGCAGTGTGATGAGCAAAAGAAAAACGTTATGGTTGCGAGAAACGACAACGGTAAAAATTTTAATAACGACCTCTCCACACATTCTCTAATACAGAGCTTTATAGACGTTGCAGAAGAAGGCATGCCGCGAAGAACTCAATTTTCTTTTTTCTGCTGGGTCCGTCGTCTTGAGCTATACCTAATGCTCTTTTCTCACCACTGACAAAGGTGTGGCGTGCCCTGTAACTTGTCAAGAAAAGGCTAACGCCCAGGATCTAAGGGGCAGTCCGGGTGTCTAATGTAAATCTTCGAAGTAGTAAAGAGCCATGGGATGTTTTTCGCTCGGTTCATTAGCAACATGTGTCTGGTAATGGCGCCAGCATGATGGGCGCTCTGGCACAGGCAGAGAACAGATAACTGAGTGTCCTTCATGGTCGGCGAAGGATACACATTCGGCCAATGGGACTGCTCTCCTCTATGACTTCAGGGAAGAGTTTTAACGATTTTTTGACATAGGGAGCGTTATATTATTTGTAGGTTTAGCTAGTTTTCTCCCCTTAAAAAACTATTAAATTTAAAATTTCGCCCAAAATAGGAGAACAAAGCAGTAAAAATACTCTTTTTAGGCATATAACTTTGAATAACGTATAATGCACTGAAGCACAAAATGTTTTAGCTGACAACAAGATTTTATAAAAACTTCACTAAAACATGTAAAGGTACGTTTTTTCTAAAAAAAAAGAAATGCTCCAAATTGCCTGAAACATGCGAAATGTTTGGTGTTCGATTGGCTAATAAATGAGAAAGGCCGAATATCTACCTTGAAGCCTAGTCTGCTACAAAACTTGGACCTGGAAACCCGGCGGTCGAGCACCTCAGTGTGGCCGCCTGTATTGCAGGCTGGTTTCCGTCATGGCAACTGTCAGAACTGAATTCGTAAGAAAAGGTGCCATCATGAGACCCACTGATTTGTGGACTATAGATAAAACCAATCGTAGTCAAAGCGGAATCCATATATTTCTTTGTGTTTTGAAGCGGGCGTCACGCGTGCGGTGGCTGCCGGAAGATTTGACGCTATAGCGTCTTCGAAGCGCGTGCACAGAATGCGAAGTTCGTAAAAATTAGAAAGGTTAGAGGCGCGCATAAGTACAGGCTGCATCAACGTACCCTATTGCGAGCTGACAGTTTTACAAGCCTTATCATCTCGCTTCCGTGTGTTCCCACTGACATGGTCAAGGATAATTCTTCGGCCCCCGCTTTAGAGAAAGGTCTGTAGAGGGCTCTTTTAGTAACACGAATTGCTCGAAGTGGTAGGAGCTCAAGGTGAGGCGTGTTACTCATGGTACTTCATTGCGACTATGGAGAAGCAATGTGTACAGGAAGAACGTTGCCGTGGCGACGAACCCAATGCTGATTCCACGAGAAGCTTGCGCCATTCTTACACACCCCCAGCTGATAGAGGGCCTGTCAGGCTGTGTCCGGCAAGAAAATAAACATTCGACGTGCTTTTTTGAAAAAGTGTCATTTTCAAATTGTAGTGCTACGCTTTCTCGCAATCTACTTAACATTAATCGCGAACAATTAACTAACGGCCACCTGCATGGATACTGTGTGTACAAAAAGAAATATATACGAAAGTTTTCTTTATGTGTGTTTCTATTGGCTGCGTTCCCACCCAGTAGTTCCTTTCCCCCTACACCCCCTCGACCCGGTTACTCGCTCACGCATATACTGCGTTGCTTATGAATATACATGGCTTTTGAATTTGTTTCACAATTCCACATTGCGCTCTAGGTTGTAATAGGCTTTCCTACGCTAAGAGACGACGTCCTATTACAACTTGAAATCAGAAAACTGTTCTGAAAAATGTCGTTTAAAAGTACTCATATGAGACCTATCCTTAAATTGTCTTCCAAACCGTACCCGGCTGATGCCACAACCACCGCTGTGAATTCTACGTGTCACAGATCGATGTTCTCTCTATAGCACCGTACACGTGGCTGGGCGCAAGGGGAAATGGCGGAGAAGAGCAGTGGAATGTGCGGCTTGTGCTGTTGGCTCATCCGCTCCGCGTTGCACATCAGCAACTGGCGGGTTGTGTTTTGCTTTTGAAATTCTTCTCAATGACGCAAGCGCACTGTCATTGCGAGCTGAGGAAAACCAAAATTGTAATGATGAAGGTGCAATTGTACATTGCTTCGCGCACACAGCAGCAATTACGAATGCCTACGTAGTATCTACCCCGTTTCTGGCCCTCCCTGTGCACATATTTGTTTCATTTTCAAATTGGCATTTTCTTTCCGCAGGACCAGCTGTCGGGCTCGTCAAATCAAAGTTCGCACTCGGGTCTGAAAATGAATGTTATAGAAAATAGCTTCATAAAGCTGAAATTATAGAAGACTAATACCTGGTCCCTCTTCGGCACCACGTAGGTGCTGCTAGGACATTGCGAATATCTGTTTATGGTTTATGAGTGTTTAACGTCCCGAAGCGACTCAGGCAATGAGGGACGACATAATGAAGGGCTCCAGAAATTTCGACCACCGGGATTTTTTTTTAACGCGCACTGACATCGCACAGTACACAGGCCTCTTGAATTTCGCCCCCATCGAAATTCGACCGCCGGAGCCGGGATCGAATCCGCGTCTTTGGGGCCAGCAGCCGAGTGCCATATCCACTCAGCCACCGCTGCGGCTAGTGCGAATACCTGTGTCGCGTGATAACAATCTTAAATTTTGTGTAGTTAGTGATACGAGAACATTACGAAAAACAACGGTCAGAAAGACCTATCACGTTACTGGCCTGTCCCTATAAACTGTCTTAAATCCTTTATTTACCGTGGTATGTGTCGACTACCTGACGTCTTGAGTCAGACCTCCGGGTAACTGTGCGCGCGTTGAGAAAGCGAGTTATTTTTTCCGCCTTGCCGGGGAAGACAGATATCTGCGGCGGGCAGGAGAGAATGTTTTTTGGACCCTTTTAAAAATACGTGGCGTTCGCAGCTGGGGCGCCAAGGCTTGCGTCGCGTCCTCTTCGGGAGAGTCAGCAAACTAGGAGTGCAAGAGTGCACGCATATTCTTTGTTTTGATTTATTTCTGCTTCCGAATTACAACGGCATTATTGGGCCCGCCAACTCTTACTCTATACCTCAGCATCCAGCAGACTGGCACCGTCTGTTGGTGGGGGATATCAAGGATATCAACAAATCCGCGAGCGAAAGGGATAGGGCGAAGATCATTCGATCACAAGGAGAGTCCCGAATTATCAAGACGAGAGCACAGGCTTTGGCGATACGAGCGAGACGCAAGAATGCCCCGCATGTCCTGTAGATGTCTCCGCCTGTCTCTCCACCTCACTGCAAGGCCACCCCCTTGTTATTTGTTGCTATAGGAACGCTGAGCATGTATAGGATGCAGTAGTTGTGGAAGCCAGTGTAAACTCTTTTTTCGAAGTTTTTCGGCCACTCACTGCGGCCTTGGGCGCCTGCCGACATCTTCTGTAGTCGGTCCCCACGCTTCAGCGACAGCTCTAACTGTAGAGCCACTACTGCCAGTATATATGTGCATGCTTGATTTAAAGTCTATTTCTATAGCTTTACACAATGGAAGAACACAGTAGCAAATCCCATCAAAAGAAGCCCTCCAGTTTATGACGCAGGGGTACTGTGACGATGTGGTGATCAACCACCGCGGACTTGCTAGGGTAAACCTGCTAGCAGCCGTAACAACTGTGAGGAGGTTTACCGCGATGTAATGACAGCGGGTCGATGCCAATCGCTGGAGGGCCTCCTTTGAGAAGCATTCGTCGCTTGCTCCTTGAGTTGCACCCGACTATAGTGTTTAAAGTTAAAGCATTGAAAGACTCATCCGGAATAAAATCCGTTGTCGACGAAATGAATTCTCAGTACCGGAACCGATGGCAACGGATCGGAAGTGACAACTGCACATTTCGATTCATCTTCATTGCGTCCGTGTCGTCATGTCCAGACACCTCCGGGGGAAATCGAACCCTGCTAGATTACCCGAAGAAATGTCTGTCTGTGCAGATAGACGCGTAGGGGTCTACAGTTAAAGCCATGAAATAATTACACAAAATTTTATTCAAACGTATCAACGACTTATAGCGCTGTCGAATTACCAACACATATTAGAATTAAGTGTCCCTGTTCCATATTTATCGCTGAGTAAGAGCGAAGATTAACGGTACTCGATACATCACGAATGAAGAAGCATTTAGTAAGGTTGCCAATATTTTTCGTCGGCTCACTGCGCTGGAATTGCGTTATTGACACACGGAGCCTTACTGTTTCCGAATGCGTTATATTGCGTTTCCAAATTGTTTTCCAAATGCCTTTCAAAATTCTAGAGGCTCGTTTACTGTACGATGTCAGTGCACGTTAACGATACTCAGGTGGCTGAAATTTCTGAAGCACTTCACTTAAGCGTCCCTCATTGCATGAGTCGCTTTGCGACGTTAAACCTGATAAATCACAAAACTATTCTCATCCAACCCTTCAATTTTTCTAGGTAATCTTGAAAGATACGCAGCACGCATCACACACAGATTTTCTCCTGCTATTTAAATTTGAATTTGAGAAGGAGCACAGAAAAAAAAAACAGATAAGAAGCAAAGAAAAAACAACAAGATACTGACTTGTGTTGAGTTGAGTATTTTGTTCACATTGGGGCATGTTTATTCCTTCCCAATAAAATATTCCGTCCTTAAAAAGGCACCGTGTTATCAAACTAAGTTCGATCTTAGAGCAGTGAGGAATACAGCAACAAACAGCAGATTCATGTCGCGTCTATTGAAATGTCTCGTACAGTTACGAGCGTCCAACGGACAGTGAGGTTGAACCAAATTGCACATTTAGCCAGTGTCGGGCGGCTCATAAGGCTCCAGGCATGTATTCAGTGCTCCTAGGTAGCACTGAAACATTTCCCGACAGCTGCATCACCTGGAAGTCGAGAATGCGCCTCACCGGACCATGGCACGGCGAGCTCTTTCCAGTGGAGAAAAAGCAATTTCTCCCAAAGAACATCCGCTCTTCCGCTGCTCAACAAAAGCACAGCGAATGTGGGACTGCCGCGGCGGCACTACGTTGCCCACTTGTGGTGCCGGTATGCATTGGTCATTTGCGATACTGTTGGATTGAAAGGCACGTCGAAGTTGGTCCAGCGATAAAATCGGCAGTACGGTGTATACGCGGTTTGCAAATAGGCGGCACCATGCTCAGTGCTGACCGACGTTGTTCATCTTGCTTGAAACACTTCGTACGAAGGCGGTAAGCGATGACTTATGCAGCTCGATGAGAAAATTTTCGACGATGCCGTTCAGCACGCGTTTACAATAGGAGCACTTTATAGGCACCTTTAGTTAAAGTCACTTTAGTAAAACCGCTGCCCCTGCAAGAGCATTTTTTGTCCTTGAAAAAGTCGCCTTCATCTAATCTCCCTAAGCACTGTTCAAAGGGCAGCGTTTCCAAGCCTTTGTTTGATCAAACCAAAATCTTGTTTCGACGCCCTAATCTGCTAACCAGAGAGGTTTCAGAGGCCTATCACATACGTCAGAGTCAGGAAACGTGTGCTGCCGACCCAATGGTGATTCTGCATGAAATGGAGTTTTCTTATCTCGACGCGCATGCATGAGCACTTATCCTGATGCGCCTGCGTGAATCCTTTTGTTTCGTTTGTGGTTTTTTCTCTTTTTGTGTGTTTCTTGAATAAATTCCCAGTTGCGGTTAAGCGCTTGTGTTGCTTGGTCTTCCTTGTCCGTTGTCCTGAGTGCGCTTCATACATTTTTACAAGAGTACTTGCTATATTAGCGATTACATTGTTTCAGGTTGGTTTAGACAACGTCATATTGCAACCGGCCGGCTTTGCTATGTTTAGCAGATAACACAGGGAGTACTACTTCAAAAGACATTCAGGTTCATAACACCACCTAGAATGGCATCTAGAATTTGTCCTCTTTAAGAGAACTATTCTGTTGTTTGCTTCTACCGCCATTTGAAAGTTAAAAAAGCAGAACTCCGTCGATCCAAACACGTCTCGATTACACAGTCCGCAAATATCACGGTTGGATCTAAACACGTGCTCGCTATTTCAAAGGCTTCAAAAGCTGACTGTTTTTCTTCTAATGCAAAATTGATCTCTCAGCCTCGAAGAAGTCTTATATAAAGCAACAAATTTCGCTCAGAACGAGATAAAAGCTTATGTCATCTCAACGTTTGCAAGTGATCGATGGCGCTGTGTGATTGTTCGAAATGATTCTTTTCGTTACATTCAACTATGCGCCATTTCCAGGAACGTGATTAGAAATCTTCAGATCTATTGCTGATTAGAAATTTTATTTCAACATGGGCTTAAAGCCACCCGCCAACGACCATGCGTATTGCGGCTGCTTTGGTGTAACTGACTACAAGCATCAAAGCAAAAGTCTTAAGAATCGATTCTTGTGCACAGGAATGTCTCAATTTTTTCCTTTCTTGACACTTTCTAGGTTAGGATGTTGGGAAAGAAAGCGTTAACATTTCGCGTCGACTTGAGTCTGCAAAAGGCTTAGCACCGTTCCTTAGGCTTTTATTACGTGTTGCCTAGCCTGCAGCTGTTGCTTTGCCGAGTGATGAACGAAAAGCATTAACTTGAGTTAGGGAGCACCGAAAACGATCGAAATGCTAATAACGACCCCTCCACGCATTCCCTAATACTATGTTTTATAGACGCTCCGGCAGAAAGCATTCCGCGAAGAACTCATTTTTTCTTTCTCATGGTGAGCCCGTCATCGTAACCTTTGCCTAATCCTTTTTACTCAACACTGATAAAGGAGTGGCGTACCCTGCACCTTGTACCTTTTGTACCCTGTAACTTGTCAAGACAAGGATAACGCCTAGGATTTAACAGGCAGTTTGAGTCTCTAATAGGTAACATCCTCGAGGAAGTCAAAAGCCATGGGATGCTGTTCACTCGTTTCATTAAGTGTTATGCATCCGCTAATGGCGCCAACATGGTGGGTGCTCTGGAGGAAGCACACAACAGTTTATTGTGTTGCCTTCATGCTGGGCAAGGACTACACATCTGGCCAATGGCAGTCTTACCCGTCACAACTTTAGAGGAGAGATTTAACTCTTGTCCTAACTTGACAAAATAATATTCCTAGGTTTAACTAGCTTTTTCCACTAAAAGGTATGTAATATAAAATGCGCTTCACGTTTATGCAGTAGCAATGAAGATTAAACTATTGATGTGGTCTGAGTGGCCGTGTGGTAGTCAAAAGTAGTGAGTGCAAGAGCACTGTCCAAATTAGTGTGGTGGGATGCAGTATACATTGATACCATGTCTCCAAGTGTGTTAAACCGGTTAAACCGGTCAGTGAGACCGTCAGTTTGCGGCTGGTAGGCAGCTGTGGCATCAAGTAATTGTCTGGTGTTGGGGAAGGAGTGCTTCAACAACTTCGGACAAGACCACCCGCCCTGTGCCACTAGGCGGCTGTGGCGCGCTGTGGCGTAAGACGTGGCCGCTGGGAGCGCGACAGAACGGCACTCGCCGCGGCGCCCGCCAGAGCGGGGCTTTATAATAGCAGGCGAGATGCACACAATGGGGGGGAAACAACTCGCAACTCGCTTTCCACATATGACCGCCATGCTCTGTTGGCCATTCTCCTGCTGCACTCCACTGTGTTTGGCCTCTCACAGCCCGGCGGCCTATCTTCCATTCCCTCTTTTCGGAACCTGCACAGGGTTGGCACTGCGCCTCACATCCGATCCGACAAAAGCCTTACCGAGTGTCACCGTGTGAACGCAAAGTGATCAATGAACAAGTGGAGGAGGTGTTAACGAAAGGTGTCATCCTAGAGTCGTCGAGTCCCTGGGCTGCTCATGTAATTATTGTTCGAAAGAAGGATGAATCTTGGCGTTTCTGCGTACATTACCGCCGTCTAAATGGAGTCACAAGAAAAGACGTATAGCCCCTCCCTCGAGTCGACGATTCCATCGACTGCCTTTTTTCAGCCTACCATTTCTATTGACATCCGGTCGGGGTACTGGCAAATTCCTATGCATCCCGCGGACAAAGAGAAAACAGCGTTAGTTACTCCTGGCGGCCTATATGAATTCAATGTAATTCTATTCGGGCTTTGTAATGCGCCCGCCACCATCGAGAGATTTCTACACACTCTACTTCGTGCTTTTGAAATTGAGGGGATTAGAGACTTCAGTCTATAGATATTCTATGGACCGATTATAGACAAATGCCTGTTAATGCGGTTATAGACGTTAGTCTATAGATAATGTATTGACCGTCTATAGACAAAGGAAAATTATCTCTGCTATAAACTTTAGTCTATATATTGTATCTAGACTGTCTATGAAAAAAAGAAAATAATGCGGTTATAGATTTTAGTCTATAGATAATCTGTTGACCGTCTATAGACAAAGGAAATTTGTTATAGACTAGTCTATATATGGTCCATAGACTTTCTATGCACGAAAGGAAATAAGGCCATTGTAGACATCAGTCTACAAATAATCTATTGGCCGTCTATAAACAAAGGAAACTTTTGTCTGTTATAAACTAGTCTAGAGATAGTCTATGGATCATCTAGAGACAGAAGAAAATTAAAGATGTTATAGAATTTTGTCCATCGATAATCTATTCACCGAATATAGACAAAGTAAAATTATGCCTGTTATGGACTTGAGTCTATAGATGGTCTATATAATGTGTATGGACAAAAGGAAATAAGGCGGTTATAGACTTGTGTATAGATAATCTTTTTACCGTCTATAGACAAATGAAAATTAAGTCTGTCATAGACTTTAGATTATACATAATCAATGGACGATCTATAGACAGAAGGAAATTGAGGGGATTATAGACTTCAGTCTATAGATATTCTAGGCACCATCTATAGACCGAAGGAAATTAAGGCGGTTTTTGGCTTTAGTGTATAGATTCTCTATCGACTGACTACAGACAAAAAGCAAAGTATAAAGGACGGCTATAGAGTCTTTAAAAAGTCTATAGACTGTCTATAGACCATTTTCATAACTGTTGTCCTCCGTTGGCTGGTTTCGCCGCAACGCTGGATGGGTTGCGTCAATTCTGCCGTGAATGCTGTTCCTCTGTCCGTGATGAGCACATCCGGGGCGCCGTGTCGCAGAAGTATGCACTGTAGAAAGAGTTTGACGACTTCTGCTGTTCCGTTCGGTAGGGTTTTGGCTTGGCGTAGCGGGTTGGGTAGTCGGTCGCTATGATGATTCACTTATTTCCAGACGTTGATTTAGGGAAAGGGCCAAGCAAGTCCATGCCATTTGCTGGAAGGGCCTTCAGAGGGGTGCAGTGGGGTTGCTGGTTGGGTGGGAGGGGTCTTTCATCGTTGTTAATATCGGCAGGTTTTCATATAATGCGCGACATCGGCGCACAGTCGGGGGCCAGTAATACTTGTTTTGAATTCGGTGGAGGAAGTGAGAAAACCCTATATGTCCAGCAGCAGGCCCGTCCTCTGAAGCCTGAACTTCTTCGCGCAGACTTGAAGGTACAACAGCGAGGTAGGCTGGTTTGTTCGCTGCGAAGTTTTTCTTCGCGAGGGCATCACTCTGTGCGCAGAACTAAGACAATCCTTGCTCAAACGAGGCGGGGGGTGAAGAAAGCATGCCTTCTAAGCACTCGACGAGGCGTTTTACGCTGGGGTCTGAGCGTTGCTGCTGAGCAAAAGAGCTGGATTTAATGGTTTCCAGGAAGGCGTCCCCATCATCGTCCTGCGGAGGTGTATCTGCAAGGGCTCGTTACAGGCAGTCAGCGTCAGAGAGCTTTTGTCCGGACTTGTAAACTACGGATACTTCAAACTCCCTTAGGCGCAGGCTCCATCGAGCGAGGTGGCCGCAGGGGTCTTTCAAACTGGCTAGCCAGCACAGTGCGTGCTAATCGCTGACCACCTTGAGCGGTCGTCCTTACAGGTAGGGGCGGAATTTATACGTTGCACAGATGAAGGCAAGTACTCCTCACTTGTCGAATAGGTAACCTCGGCGTTGGAGAGAGCGGCTAACGTATTCGATTATTTTATCCAGTCTGTCGGTTTTCTGAACAAGGACAGCGCCTACGCTCACGCTGTTTGAGTCAGTATGAATTTCACTCTCGGCATTTTCCTCAAATTGGGCGAGGATAGGTAAGGACTGTTAATGACGCTGAAGTTCCTTCAAGGCTTCCAGTTGCGGCGCTTCCTATTTCAATAGCACGTTTCCCTTTGTGAGGTCGGCGTGGTCCGAGAGACACAAAGGGACACAAAGCTAGGCGGCACAACTCAATGAAAAGTAACTGCAGTCACGAGCAGCAAAGAAAAGACAGCAGTGCTTCAATGAAAACTTCTCAAAAGAATGGTGAGCTGGACTATAGTCGTTATGGATCAGTAATAAACTGACATTTGCTGTTGCTGCGCTATGTTTTCCTTCATTGCAGGATACCCGCTAAAAATATGCTGCACAAATATTTGATTGATAGCTCTAGCACAAAAGCAGTTTCAACGAAGATTGCGAAAACATATTGCAGCACATTAAGAAGAAAAAAACTGATCTAGAAGGGAAACATTCTTTCTTCATGTGCAGCGAAACACATTGCATATACCGCGTTATATCCAAGATATAAAGTTACATTTGTTAGGAACAAAAGAGATCTTTTTCCCGAACTACGACCAATATCTTCATGTCGCCCGCTATTGCCATCAGCGAGTCCTGGGTGTAGATTTCACATTGGAGGGTGACGCTAATGGGACAAATAAAAATTCCCCAATGCGCCTCGGTCACGCTGACTGAAAATGCCATGGTTCGGCGTTCACACACCCAACCGTGACACATCGATGGCGCTCTGTAAATGACAGAAATGACCGTTTTCGTAACATTCAATTGCCAGTCATTTCCAGGATCGTTAGTAGAAATCTGTAGATATGCCTACATTTAGAAATTTCGTTACAACGTGGCTTAAAGCCACCCGCTGGAAACCAGGCCCGTTGAAGCAACTTTGGTGTAAATGATGCAAGGATCAAGGCAAGCACTCGACAGGAGATTGTTTGTTCAGGAATGTCTCAAAAGTTTCTTTTCTTGATACTTTCAAGGTTAGGTAATCGGGGATGAAGGCTTTTACGTTAACCTTTGACTAGATTCTGCGAACTCGCTGCGATCTCAGGCTTAGCGCCATTCCTTAAACTTTAATTGCATGCTGCCGAGTGTACACCTCTTGCTTTGCAGAGTGATGAACAAAAAATATGTGAGCGAGCTACGACAACGGTCAAAGGTTTAATAACGATCGCTCCACGCATTCTATAATACAGAGTTTTATAGACGTTCCAGCAGAAGGCATACCGCGAAGAGCTCATTTTTTTCTTTTTTATGCTTGGAACATCGTCGCGAACTATACCTAATACTCTTTTCTCTCCACCTACAAAGGTGTGGCGCGCCCTGTAACTAGTCAAGAAAGAATTAACGCCCAGGACACAAGAGGCATTCCGGGTGTCTAATATGCAACCTCCTGGAAGAAGTCAAGAGCCATGGGATGTTGTTGACTTGGTTCATTAAGCAACATGTATCCGGTAATGGCGCCAGCATTATGGGCGTCTGGCGCAGGCAGAGAACAGATAACTGCGTGTCCTTCATGGTCGGCGAAGGATACACATTCGGCCAATGGGAGTGCTCTCCTCTATAACTTCAGGGAATAGTTTTAACTCTTTTTTACATAGGGTAAATTATTGTCTTTGTTGGTTTAACTAGTTTTTTTTCCGCCAAGAACCATTCAATTTAAAATTTCGCGCAGAATACGAGAACAAAGCAGTATAAATACTCTTTTTAGGCATTTAACTTTGAATAACGAATTATTGACTGCAGCACAAAAAGTTTCAGCCGAAAACAAGATTTTATAAAAGACTCCAATAAAACATCTAAAAGGTACGTTTTTCTAAAAAAAAAATGCTCAAGATTGCCTGAAATATGCAAAATGTTTGGCGTTCGATTGGCCAATAAATGAGAAAGACTGAATATCTACCTTGAAGCCTAGTCTGCTACAAAAATAGGAACTGGAAGCCCTGCTGTCGGGCATCTCAGTGTGGCCGCCTGTATTGCAGGCTGGTTTCCGCCATGGCAACTGTCAGAACTGAATTCCTTAGAAAAGGTGCCACCATGAGACCGACTGATGTTCGGACTATGGATAAAAACAACCGTAGTCAAAGCGGAATCCATAGATTTCTTTGTGTTTTGAAGCGGGCGTCACGCGTGCTGTGGCTGCCAGGAGATTTGACGCTGTAGCGTCTTCGAAGCGCGTGCTCATAATGCGCAGTCCGTAAAAATCAGAAACGTTAGAGGAGCACATAGGAGTACAGGCTGCATAAACGTACGCTATTGCGCGCTGACAGTTTTACAAACCTTACCGTCTCGCTTCTGTGTGCTCCCACTGACATGGTCAAGGATAATTCTTCGGTCACCGCTTTCGAGAAAAGCCTCTAGAAGGCTCTTTCAGTAACGCGAACAGCTAGAAGTAGTAGGAGCTCATGGTGAGCCGTGTTTCTCACGGTACTTCATTGCGACTGTGGAGAATCAATGTCTACAGGAGGAACATTGTCGTGGCGACGAAACCAATGCTGATTCCACGAGAAGCTTGTGCTATTCTTACACACCCCCAGCTGATAGAGGGCCTGTCAGCCTGTGTCCGGCAAGAAAATAAACATTCGACGTGCTTTTTTGAAAAAGTGTCATTTACACATTCTGGTGCTACACTTTCTCGCAATCTACTTAAAATTACTCGCGAACAATTAACTAACGACCACCTGCATGGAAACTGTGTCATCAAAAAAATATATACCAAAAATTTCTTTATGTCTGTTTCTATTGGCTGCGTTCCCACCCAGTGGTCCCCCCCCCCCCCCCTACACCTCCTCGGCCGGGTTACTCGCTCACGCACAGAGTGCGTTGGTTTTGAATATACATCGCTTTTGAATTTGTTTCATAATTCCACAATGGGCTCTAGGTTGTAATAGGCTTTCCTACGCTATGAGACAACATCCTAGGACAACTCGAAATCGGAAAACGTTTCTGAAAAAATGTCGCTTAAAAGTACTCATATGAGACGCATCCTTAAATTGTCTTCTAAACCGTACCCGGCTGACGCCACAACCACCGCTGCGAATTCTACGTGTCACAGAACATGTTTTCTCTATAGCACCGTACACGTGGCTGGGCGCAAGGGAAATTGCGGAGAAGAGCAGTGGAATGGGCGGCTTGTGCTGTTGGCTCATCCGCTGCGCGTTGCACAGCAGCAACTGGCGGGTTGCGTTTCGCTTTTGAAATTATTCTCAGTGACGCGACCGCAATGTCATTGCGAAGTGAAAGGAAAACCACAATTGTAATGACTAAGGTGCAAATGTACATTGTTTTGCGCACACAGCAGCAATTACGAATGCCTACGTAGTATCTACCCCGTTTCTGGTCCTTCCGGCGCACATATTTGTTTCATTTTCAACTTGGCATTTTTTTTCCCGCAGAACTAGCTATTGGCCTCGTCAAATCAAGGTTCGCTCTCGGATCTGAAAATGAACGTTACAGAAAATAGCTTCATAAAGCTGACATCATGGAACACTAATGCCTTGTCCCTCTCTGGCGCAAAGTAGGAGCTGCTAGGACATTGCGTATATCTCTTTATGGCTTATGAGTGTTTAACGTCCCGAAGCGACTCGGGCTATGAGGAACGTCATAGTGAAGGGCTCCGGAAATTTCGACCACCGGGGTTTTTTTAACGCGCACTGACATCGCACAGTACACAGGCCTCTAGAATTTCGCCTCCATCGAACTTCGACCGCCGCAGCCGGGATCGAACCCGCGTCTTTGGGGCCAGCAGCTGAGCGCCATATCCACTCAGCCACCGCTGCGGCTAGTGCGAATATTTGTGTCGCGTGATAACAACCTTAAATTTGAGTAGTTAGTGGTACGAGAACATTACGAAAAACAACGCTCAGAAAGACCTGTCACGTTACTGGCCTGTCCCTATACACTGTCTTAAATCCTTTATTTATCGTGGTATGTGTCGACTACTATACATGACGTCTTGAGTCAGACCTCCTGGTAACTGTGCGCGCGTTGAGAAAGCAAGTAATTTTTTCCGCCTTGCCAGGGAAGACAGATATCTGCGGCGGGCAGGAGAGAATGTTTTTTGAACTCTTTTAAAAATAAGTGGCGTTCGCAGCTGGAGCGCCAAGGCTTGCGTCGCGTCCTCTTCGGGAGAGTCAGCAAACTAGGAGTGCAAGAGAGCACGCATACTCTTTGTTTTGATTTATTTCTGCTTCTGAATTACAACGGCATTATTGGGCCCGCCAACTCTTACTCTATACCTCAGCATCCAGCAGTCTGGCACCGTCTGTTGGTGTGGGATATTAACAAATACGTGAGAGAAAAGGTGATGGCGAAGATTGGTCGATACCAAGGGGTGTCCCGAATTATGACGACAAGAGCTCAGGCTTTGGCGATGCGAGTCAGACGCAAGAATGCCCCGCATGTCCTGTAGATGTCTCCAACTATCTCTCCATCTCCTTGCAACGCCACCGCCTTGTTATTATTTGCTATAGGAACGCTGAGCATCTGCACAGAGCCGTAGGTGCGGAAGCCAGTGCAACTTTCTGTTTTCTAAGTTTCCCGGCCACATACTGCGGCCTTGGGCGCCTGCCGGCAACTTCTGAAGTCGGTAGCCACGCTTCAGCGTGAGCTTTGACTGTAGAGCCACTACTACCAGTATATATGTGCACGTTTGATTTAAAGTATGATTCTATTGCTTTACACTATATCACAGGAAAGTAGCAAATATCATCAGTAGAAGCCTTAAAGTTTATGGCATTTGAGTACTGTGACGATGTGGCGATCAACCACCGCGGACTTGCTAGGGTACACCTGCTAGCAGCCGTACCAACTGCGAGGCGGTTTACCGCGATGTAATGACAGCGGGTCGATGCCTATTGCTGGAGGGCCTCCTTTGAGAAACATTCGTCGCTTGCTCTTTGAGTTGCACCCGACTATAGTGTTTAAAGTTAAAGCATTGAAAGACTAATCGGGAATAAAACGCGTTGTCGACGAGATGAATTCTCAGTAACGGAGCCGATGGCAACGGATCGGAAGTGACAACTGCACATTTTGATTCATCTTCATTGCGTCCGTGTCGTCATGTCCAGACGCCTCTGGGGGAAAATGTAACCCTAGCTAGATTACCCGAAGAAATGTCTGTGTGTGTGCAGACAGACGCGTAGGGGTCTACAGTTAAAGCCATGAAATAATTACACAAAATTTCATTCAAACGTATCAACGACTTCCAGCGCTATGGAATTACCAACAGATATTAGAATTAAATGTCCCTGTTAAATATTTATCGCTGAGTAAGAGCAAAGATTGACTGTCGTCGATACATAACGAATGAACAAGCAATGACTAAGGTTGCCAATATTTTTCATCGGCTGTCTGCGCTGGAATTGCGCGTTATTGACACACTGAGCCTTACTGTTTTCAAATGCGTTCTATTGCGTTTCCAAATTGTTTTCCAAATGCCTTTCAAAATTCTAGAGGCTCCTTTACTGTACGATAGCAGTGCACGTTAATGATACTCAGGTGGCTTAAATTTCCGAAGCACTTCACTTAAGCGTGCCCCATAGAATGAGTCGCTTTGCGACGTTAAACCCGATAAAGCACAAAACTATTCTCATCCAACCGTTCAACTTTCCTTGATAATCTTGAAAGCTACGCAGCACGCATCACACACAGATTTTCTCCTGCTATTTAAATTTTAAATTCAGAAGGAGCACAGGACAAAGACAACAGTTAAGAAGCAAAGGAACTAAAACACAAGATACTGACTTGTGCTGAGGTGAGTATTTTGTTCACATTGGGGCACCTTTAGTCCTTCTCAAAAAAATATTCCGTCCTTAAAAACGGGCCCGTGTGATCAAACTAAGTTCGATCATAAAGCAGTGAGGAATACAGGAACAAACAGCAGATGCACGTCGCGTCTATTGAAATATGTCTATTGAAAAGTGTCGGGCAGCTCATAAGGCACCAGGCATGTATTCAGTGCTTCTAGGTGGCACTGAAACTGTTCCCGACAGCTGCATCACTTGGAAATTGAGAATGCGCCTCACCGGACCATGCCACGGCGAGCTCTCTCCAGTGGAGAAAAAGCAATTTCTCCCAAAGAACATCCGCTCTTGCGCCGCTCAACAAAAGCAGAGCGAATGTGAGACTGCCGCGGCGGCTCTAAATTGCGCACTTGTGGAGCTGGTATGCTTTGGTCATTTGCGATACTGTTGGATTGAAAGGCACTTCGAAGTGGGTCCAGCAGTAAAATCGGCAGTACGGTGTATACGCGGTTTGCAAAAAGGCGGCACCATGCTCAGTGCTGACCGACGTTGTTCATCTTGCTTGAAACACTTCGTGAGAAGGCGGTAAATGATGACGTATGCAGCTCAAAGAGAAAATTTTCGACGATGCCGTTCAGCATGTGTTTGCAATGGGAGTACTTTATAGGCACCTTTAGTTAAATTCACTGGGTTTTACCACCGTCACTCTCATGACTTCCACCAACGTTTCTAACCAGAAGGCGGCGAAACGGCTTGTCGCCGAAGAACTCTTGAATAGCCAGTTTTGCTACGCGGAAGTCCCCGGCTGCTAGTGAAATTGTGCGTATCTGAAACGATATTGAAAGCACGCCCATAAATTGAAGGTCTGCGGGAAATTTTGTGGACGAACCATAACCTACAGGCCTCACGAGAAAGTGATATAAGAGTACCTAGTGGTTCCGACCACATATGAACTGTTGTGACTGGCCTTGCTTCACGTTTAATCGAACAACATACGCTAACTGGCATTATAAGGCACAGCGATATTCACGAGGCCTAAAAGGCTATTTCGCATACGTACGTATGTGCGCTGAAGGGGTGCGCTGCATAAAGCGACAAGTTATTCTGCTAAACGAAATAGCCTGAAGACCTAAAGATATCATTTCATACTAAAAGGGATGAACTGCTCAGCGGTGTCATGCTGGGTTTATCATAAAATCTTAAATTTAGAGATGAAATATATGAATTCATCACAAACATGTAGTTGCAGTCGAAGCAGGACACTGTTCCCTCAAGAGGAGATACTCTCTGGAATCGGACAATCCTGCGGCAGACCTTAAGGATATCGTGTCAAAGAAGCAGTTATGGCCCAACCTGACATATATTTTGACATGAGAGGCCCCAATTTGAAGGCGAGCGATGGACGCAACTAACAGACTCCTCGGATAGCCATAGCAGGATGGTGTCTGAGCTTTGATCAAGCTGGACACCGTTTAGACAAAATTGGAGCAGTATCCATTTTGTCAGTTTTCTCAATTACGAGAGTAACCAAGGTTTTTTTCAAGCTTAAAAAGCAGTAATTTTATCACCGAATGAAATTTGCTGTAGAGGACATGTTGCTGCCCATCACCACAAATATCTAAATGATAGTAAATTCAAATATTAGGTGGCGCCATGTACTAAAATACCGCATTTGTTTCTATTCTTCTCAAAGTCTAAGAAAGCCGCCTCTATACTTTGCTGACATCTATTTAGAGCGCAGTACTTTTCACGAAGGTGTCACTTGGAGTCAGTGTTGCGGAGATCCGCCGCCATCTTAGGATCTAGGCACTAAACTGCTTGTGGTTTCGCGTTCCATAATTTTTTCACTTTGTCTCTAAAAGTACCATAAGAAGTTTTTTTCCTTTCAGTTAATGCGTTGTGCTGCCTGAAGGTGAGAAAATTTCGCATCAAATATTTTCACTGTGGAGAATATTGCCGCAAATCTTTGTAGTGCTTCTTCATTCTTTAGTGCTATGGGCACGCGGCTTTATCGCTTTGTTTGTGAGCCAAGGCGCGACCAGATTTATCTCGATTGATCGCATACAGGCGGAGCCTATCCTACGTTCTAACTGCGCACACCATATCTCGAAAGTGTGCTATCAGCTTTAAATTGAGCACAGACGAGAACGGCGGGCATTCTGTTCGACGACCACAGAGTCCGCTAGTAGCTTTCACCGCTACCAAGTAACCGCCACCGAGTGACCGCTGCTGGAAGTGCCGTCATCGCTACACGACAATATTTCCGCGCATTCAGATAAGAGCTTTGGGTAGCTCGTGACATATGTTTCTTCAGACTCTAGAGAAAGTTGCACGGTCCGATGTATAAATACCACTGGTATTATGAGATTGTGTTTTTACTGCTATTTAAGACACTTCCAATGATAATTTTCCAATTTTCTGCTCTATACCAAATGGATAAACTTTTTTTGAAAACAATCTTCAACTTAAGGACCTAACTACAAATTCAAATTTCCGCGGAGAAAAAAACAGCCATTCGAAAGGCAGCCTTGATTTAAAATCCGTTTCCGCTGGAAATTGGTATTTGCAGATGAGGAAGGTGAGCTTTTCCGGCGGTTTGGTTTATCAGGATTCGCCGTATGAGGCGTTGGGGTGAACCTATTTTAAATATTTTCAGAACTTGCGGAAGGAGCAATGCGACAATAAACGTTTGAAAGAAGGTAGTAAGAGCTACTTTAAAATATAGATTTGGAATGACGACAAGACCCAATGCAGCTCATCACCTATATGTGTAAATACACTATTAAATTTTTCGATCTGCAGAAAAAAGCACAAAAAAGCTAATAAAACAGCATTCTAAGACAAGGATACGTATCAAATTATTGTGCCCTGCCTCTCATTCGTCCAAAAGGTTTGGCGAGGCTAGAACGAGATTTGCTCACTACACTTAATTAGATCCTTTTAAGCAAAGATAGAAAATGAAGTGCTGGCATGTTTTGGTACACATTTAGGGTCGCTTTATTTATGTCTAATAATGTTAAAAATGAGGCTCGCTTGGAAGCACCGCAAATTAGGGGCCCGGTATAATGGTGAGTGGTTGTGTCTACACGCACAGATGACCTCCAAGGGAACAAATGAACATGACAGCTTCGTGCAGCAATCCGAAATCTCAAATGCCCTAGAGAAGCATTTCACAAGAGACTACTTTATGTTCCAGCTCTTTGCACAAATTGCTTTGCTGCCTTCGTCGCCAATACAAGGCATAAACATGGTGTAATTTTTTCGCGCGGTTTTTGGCGCCAGATTTTCAGCGCACTTTCTCGTGAACCAATGCCTGAACAATTTTTTTTTACCCATACTTTTATTGATTTCAATGACCGGCACACCTTTATGTAAACGATAGCGATCTCTATTACATCATGCTCTAGCAGGATTATTTCTCTTTTTGAAGTATTCCTTTTCTTCTAGCCTCCCGAGGATCGCCCCAGAAGTCTATCGGTGTCTACCACAGGCTGGCTGAGATCGGTAAATTTTGGTGTAATGTTTGACAACGGCACCTATACTGAATTGTCCGCTTATAATGGAAGCCCTGAGTGGTTTGCACCGAGTTCACGGTTTAGAAAACCGCAACGCCACGTTTCAGCTGAAGAACAGCGCTGGAATCATTTGACGAGTCACATGCGCGGATCATTTCGAGCTTTTATTATGCTTGGCTGATGAAGGTAAGAGCCCTAAAAATGCATAGTACGAGACAAATATTACATATCACATCATCAATTACACCTTTTTCGAGAAAGTACTTCCAATACAGAATCGAAATTTGGGCTAGTTGTTATTGTACTACTTGTGAAGTGCTACTTCAGAAGACATTCAGGTTCATAACACCACCTAGAATGGCATCTGGAATTTGTCCTCTTTAATGGACCTATTCTTTTGTTTGCATACCGCCATTTAATTGTTATAAAAGCACTCTATTTATTCCCTTGATCGACGAAGTGCTGAGTGCAAACATTCTGGCGTTCCCGTCCAAGAACTCCCAACAGCTGCGAAATTTAGTGGACTCCTTGGCATTGACATTGAAAATTCTTGTCCGTCGTTTTTTTACAGGAAATATTAACGATTTCTTCTTCGGGCGCCTGCGCAGAAACTAAGAATGGAAAAAAAATTGTCCGCGACAACTGAATGCGAACGCTCTAGACAGAAGCTTGTTGCTCGTGTTCTTTAAAAGAACGCGTACGCAAGCATATGAATGCGCCGTGCACATAGCCGCCGCCTCGCTCCTCGCGCTAACGTCTTTGTAAGGTTTAAGTACGCGTCACAACAAAACTCCACCAATCGCCTCAGAATGCCACTGGCCTTCAAAAGCCGCCAATGCCTTGAAACGCATGTGATTTTTGTTTTCTACTTTTCCACTATAGCTTTCCAAGAATTTTTAATGAATCTAGGATCTCTAAAAAGAAGGCATGTTACACTATCCACACGTAATGAAGATGTGTGAGTCCGCCCGAAATTTCGAAATAATTATAAATTTCAGTCACTACAGCATATTCTGACATTTTTTCTAAATGAGCATAAATGTGTGATGAGTTGCGGCGTAAAAGAACTGAGAATGTATTTTCTATTCAAAGAATGAATGGCTATGCATGTTTATCTTTTCATTTGCAAGTGCAGTTTTTTATGAACATGCATGTATTCTATTTTTCTTTATATTTCTGTCTGCTTAACTTCTCTTGTTGGTATTTTGCTGTGTTTAAAACTATAAGTACAGTTATTGTAGACACATTCTGAAATCATTTGCTGTTTAGTTAATAATTTAATTGCATTTTTGCTATTGTAAATCTCATTGTTCTTTGCATTTCTTGATGTCAATTTATATGGACACTACCTGTTGCTGTAAACCACTACTGCCTTTTAGAAGGGGTCATGGGCCTAGTCAAGCTGTCGAGACAGCTTTTAGCTCTTGACCCTCTCCAGGATACATTATTTCTAGATAAATAAAGAATTGAATTGAGTTGAATGGAATCATGCGCACCTATCACGATATCACTAACCATTTCAAATTGAAAGGAGAATCTTCCCTCCCCCATGCAAAACCTTTGATAAGGAGCAGGAGGACACCTGGAGGCGACTCCAGACGTCATCCTTAATGACTCCTTACTTACTATCAAAATCCTACTTTAAAGAGGAGCGCCATCGGAATCTCTAATACAAGTTCCTAGTCTTGAGTAATAGAATGCCGTGTTGCTGAGCTCAGACCTGGGCGTTCAGACCCAGGTCATTGAATGAGCTACTCAGGTCACTGTCAGCCGTGGATTGATAGCAACCTAGCACGGACCATCTGCATTTTGCCTTCTGACGAAATAAATATTTTGCAGTCCAAATCCAATACGCAGTAGCGGCTCCTTTGGGGATAATAAAGTCGGTGTATGGTGCGAAGACATTTCGAAAGGGTGAAGGTGCGTGTAGAATCCTCGCTGAAAATCTGCAGAACCAGGATTTGATTGATAGCTGTAACGCGAAAACTACAACGAAGAATGTGAAAACATATTGCAGCACGTTATGAACAAAAAACTGCTCTAGAGGGCAAACATTATTCATGTGCGCGTTATTTCCAGGACTTAAAGCTACATTTGTAAAAAGCAAAAGACAGCTTATATCTCGCGAACTATGCGCAATATTTTCAATGCCGTACGCAATTATCGTCAGCGCGCCCTAGGGGTTAGTTTAACATGCGAGAATGGCGCTAATGGGAAAAAAAAACGAAATTTCCAATCGCGTCTTGATCACAGTGACTGAAAATGTCACGGTTGGGTGTGAGCACGTGTTCGCTATTTCGAAGGCTTCAAAAGCTGAATGTTTTTCTTCTAATACAGAATTGATATATGAGAGTCTCGAAGAAGTCATATATATGGCAACAAATTCCGCTCAGAACGAGTTAACAGCTGATGTCCTCAACATTTGCAAGTGGTCTATGGCGCTCTGTGGATGTTCGAAATGATTGTTTTCGTTACAATCAACAACGCGCCATTTCCAGGAACGTGACTAGAAATCTGCAGATCTATTGCCGATTAGAAATTTCATTTCAACATGGGCTTAAAGCCACCCGCTGACTACCATGCGCATGCGGCTGCTTTGGTGTAACTGACTACAAGCATCAAAGCAAACTCTGAACAATCGATTCTTGTGTACAGGAATTTCTCAAAGCTTTCTTTTCTTGATACTTTCTAGTTTAGGATGTTGGGAAAGAAAGCGTTAACATTTCGCTTCGACTTGAGTCTGCAAAAGGCTTAGCACCGTTCCTTAAGCTTTTATTACGTGTTGCCTAGCCTGCAGCTCTTGCTTTGCCGAGTGATGAACGAAAAGCATTAACTTGAGTGAGGGAGCACCGAAAACGATCGAAATGCTAATAACGACCCCTCCACGCATTCCCTAATACTATGTTTTATAGACGCTCCGGCCGAAAGCATTCCGCGAAGAACTCATTTTTTCTTTCTTATGGTGAGCCCGTCATCGTAGCCTTTGCCTAATCCTTTTTACTCAACACTGATAAAGGAGTGGCGTACCCTGCACCTTGTACCTTTTGTACCCTGTAACTTGTCAAGACAAGGGTAACGCCCAGGATTTAACACGCAGTTTGGGTCTCTAATAGGTAACATCCTCGAGGAAGTCAAAAGTTATGGGATGCTGTTCACTCGTTTCATTAAGTGTTATGCCTCCGCTAATGGCGCCAACATGGTGGGTGCTCTGGAGGAAGCACACAACAGTTAATTGTGTTGCCTTCATGCTGGGCAAGGACTACACATCTGGCCAATGGCAGTCTTACCCGTCACAACTTCAGAGGAGAGTTTTAACTCTTTTCTTAACATGTGGCAAATTATTTTTTGCATGTTTAACTAGCTTTTTTTGTAAAAACTATGTAATATAGAATTTTACGCAAGATGCGTAATCCAAGCAGTATAAATGCTCTTTTTAGGCATATAACATTGAATAACGAATTTTCCGCTGCAGCACAAAATTTTATTTACCAAAAACAAGATTTTATAGAAGACTACCAGAGAACATGTAACCGTACATTTTTTAGAAACAAAACTAATCCCAATAAACGTTCTGAAATACGCAAAATGTTTGACGTTCTATTGACCACTAAATGTCAAAACCCAAAGATATATCTCGAAAGCTACTCTTGCTATAAGAACAATTACTGGAAACTTCAATCGGGCGCCTGAGCGTGGCCACAAACGGTGCAGGCTGGTTTCCGTCGTGCTCACTGTCAAAACTTAATTCCGACTGAAAGGTGCCATCATCAGACTCACTGGTGCTTGGGTTGTGGGAAAAACCGATCGCAGTCAAAACGCATTCCTGACATTTAATGTTTTAGAGCAGGCGTCGTGCGTGCGGATGCTGCCAACAGATTTGACGCTATAGCCTCTACGGAGCGCATGCACAAAATTCTCCATGCGAGAAAAAAACACACGTTAAAAACAAAATTTCAGTTCTGCAAATAAAACCCGGATGAAGCAGCGTGCCCGTACTCAGTGCCGAAGTCGAGCGTCTGAGTCGTCAGCGGGCAATAGGCGTGGCACCGCGTCTTCGCGTCCTCCTGCGACACTCCTCTGCGGTTGACTTCTCAAAGCCCGGCGGCTTATCTTCCATGCCCTCGTCTCGGTCCCTGCACAGGATTGGCACTGGTGCCTCACATACGATCCGACAAAAGACCTAGGGAGTGTCACCGTCTGAAGGCAAGGTGATCAATGAACAAGTTATGGAGGTGTTAACCAAATGTGTTATCCTAGAGTCATCGAGTCCCTGGGCTGCTCCTGTAATTCTTGTTGGAAAAAAAGGATAGATCATGGCGTTTCTGCGTAGATTACTGTCGTCTAAATGGAGTCACAAGAAAAGACGTATAGCCCCTCCCTCGTATCGACGATGCCATCGACTGCCTTTTTTCAGCCTACTACTTCTATTCACCTCCGGTCGGGGTATTGGCAAATCCCTATGCATCCAGCGGACAAAGAGAAAATCGCGTTTATTTCGCCTGACGGCCTATATGAAGGTGAAATTTCAGCGAGTTGGTAAGCATTCTTGGAGGGTGAACAGCGCAACAAAGGCGCGACAAAGGCAAGACAAGCCCTGTTTGGCATTTGTACCACTTTTTTTGCGCTGTTCACCCACCATGAAGGCCTATAAGAATTCAATGTAATCTATTCGGGTTTTTTAATGCGCCCGCCACCTTCGAGAGATTTATGGACACTATACTCCTTGCTCTGAAGTTCGAAATATGCATGTGCTACCTAGATGATGTTATTTTCGCAAAGACGTTCAGTGAACACAACGACCGTTTAGCTCTCGTCTTGAACTGTATGCGCAAAGCTGACCTTGTGCGTAATTATAAAAATTGCCACGTTGGTGCGCATCAAGCGTTAGTGCTCGGACGCCTCGTTGACAAAGACGGCGTCAGACCTGATCCAGTCAAGACTACAGCTGTCGAGTCGTTCAAGCCACCACAGTATGTCAAAGAGCTGCGAAGTTTCTTGGGCCTATGCTCATAATTTCGTCTCTTTATTCATCACTTTGCGGACATCGCATACCCTCTGACAGGACTGCTTCAGAAAAATGTGGCTTTCGAGTGGACCCCTGAGTGCGACTTTGCCTTCCGCCGACTAAAATTCCTTCTTACGTCTCACCCTGTACTTCGTCACTTCGATCCCTCCGCCCCCAAAGAGATTCATGCCGCCGCCAGCGGTGTTGTCCTCGGCGCTGTGCTAGTCCAGCGCTGTGACAACAAAGAGCACGTTGTTGCGTATGCACGTCGCTCGCTCAGTAAGCCGGAGCGCGATTATGCGGTTACCGAGCAGGAATGCCTCGCCGTCGTCTTCGACACGCAGCGTTTTCGTTCGTATCTCTACGTACGCCCGTTCACTATCGTAACCGACTATCATGCCCTCTGCTGGCTCGTTAACCTTCGTGACCCGTGTGGGTGCCTAGCACGGTGGGCTCTCCGGCTACAAGAGTTTGACTACACAGTCGCCTACAAGAGCGGTCGCCGGCACGCTGACACGGACTGTCTTTCGCGGTTGCCTCTTTCTGAGGCGGAGCCTAACATAGGTGATTTTGACGACCTGCGTCGCGTCAGTATCAATGTCTTTCCTGTTTTCACCACATTCATAGCGGAACACCAGAGAGATTCAACCCTCTGGTATCTCCTTGCGAAGGCTTAAAACCCCTCCGGTACAAACCACTTCTGCGTGCGAGATAGCCTCCTGTGAAAGAAAAATTATTCTTCTACAGGCCAGCGCTGCCTCTGGTAGTTTCGAAGAGCATGTACACCTCCCTCTTGCAGGCCATGCATGACAACCCTACATCTGGACATCTTGGGTCGGCAAGAACGCTCTAGCGTACCTAGGCACGCTTCTATTGGCCAAAAATGCGGGCCACGACTGAACGGTACGTCACCAGCTGCACTCAGTGTCAACGATATAAGCGCCTTACTAGCGTTGCATCTCGTCAGCCTCACCCTGTAACACCACATGCCGCACCGTTCGAGCAAGTAGGCAAAGACCTCCTGGGACCATTCCCCAAATCGTATCATGGGAACCGCTGGATAGTGGCTTGCGTTGATTACCTTAGACGATATTTTGAAACGGCCGCCCTATCCTCTTCTACAGCTTATCATGTGTCCTTGTTTATGCTGCGCTCAATAATTTCCCGACATGGACCCCCAAAAGTTATCAGAGACCGTGGTCGGCTGTTCGAAGCTGACGTCGTGGAGAAGCTTCTGCGTTCCTGCGCATCGAATTTTCGCCATTCCTCGCCCTACTATTCACAAACGAATGGGCTAACTGTGCGCACGAACCGAACGATCACTACCATTCCATCAATGCTGTACTGAAAAAACGCGTCTTCTAACTCTAAAAGCCTAAATTTAAATATTGCGTAAAGACAGGTTAAACACACTGTATATTGTCTCCTGCCCTCCATGTCACGTGGCAGTTCAATTAACCGCTAGAGGTTGCTCAGGAGGAGCAACCTGGGTCGCAACCTAACCCAAGCAACCTCAGTCCTACCGATGGCAGCATGTGCAATGGAAGAGCAGTAGCGCATCGCTGAACCGTTGCAGCACTGCGCCAGGAGTGGAATGAGCCATCCCAGGAATCTGTGAATGTGAATGATAGAATGACCAAAATGAACAAAAAATTATTATTGATACCCGAACAACAGCCATCTTTGAACACTTGATCTGAACACCGAAACCGAAGTGAAAAACAGAATTGCTAGCAGACCTAATGCACGTTTGACCTAACAGCGCAAATCGGCCATCAATTTTTTTTCTCGTGCCTTCTTTGAGGCCATGCCGGTTTGTTGTTAGCGGGATGTCAGCTGTGCTTTATATTCGATGTTTTGACACGTGCCGTGATGAATTTGCACGACTCCCGAGCACGGAGATCAAGCGAACATCTCAGCGACTCTAGCTTTCCTCTCCTAGGCTTTCCACATTTGTTTTCTACGACGAGCGGATGGTTTCGATTTATTCGAGGATGAAGTCTGGTAGTATGTTCACTGTTTCTACCCAGAGACTGAGTTCGCTCAGAGACACCATGGTGCGATGCCGCAAAGCAGTGCATACAAGTATCTAAAGTGATTATATGAAGTGTGGTGTTTACGTATCTTTAACTTTTTTGTGAGAAGAAAACGACGAATGTGAAACTGGTGTCTTCTGCTGGACAGTACTGACGGATAGATCACAATGTTAAAAATAGCGCGAAGGAAACACGACAAACGAACGGCGTTGTCCTGTCCTTCAGTCGTGTTTCCGTCGCATTACTTTTTTTACGTCATGAGCATTCACCAACTCTCCAAATTTTAGGCTTTACTTCGCCTGATGCATTGTTTTCTAAAAAGCGATGACGTAGTCTGCCTTTGTAGTATTTCTTTCTCTTTATTGGTGGCTTTGATTGCAAACACTAAGCATTATCCAACAGGGAAGCAACCATCAATAATGCTCACTACATGACTGAACGTTTTTTTTTTAAGGGTAAATATTTCTCCGCCTCTTCTGTAACGTCAGAAGCGGAGAGGCTCGTTTCTTGGTGACCGCCTATTTAAGTCCCTGAACAAATTCCGCTGACGACGATATGCCAAGGTTTTCTGACAAGCCAATTCTCCTGTTTCGCAAGTAACCACAAGCACACAGCCACTTCCAGTGAACGAATATTGTATCTCTGCACAACCTCAGCTACACAGTAAGTAGGTGACTCTTGTTTTGAACAATTGGAAAGAAAAGGGTAACATAGTAGCGGAGAAGAGAGACGAGCTAGGAGGTGCAGCATTTCTAAAGGAACCAGCGTAGAGAAAGAGACCGCCGATTGAGCAGTCTTTTCTATCAAACCGCAAACCGTAAAGATTTTGATGTTGGTGAACAATATGCAATAACTTGCCGGGCAGGAAGGAAAGTTGCCTTTGTCCGTGCCAGAAACGCTACGTGGTAAAATAATTACGAAATTCTGCTAGGCGCTTTTGGTATGTGCCGGCTCCACGCAAAATTGTAATTTTACAGCAAAAGCTCGAAGAAATTAACTCAGGTTCTTTACACCGAGTGGATGAAAGCAAAACCGCAGTGCTTCATACCGGCAGCCGCGAACCACCGAAAGAGAATAGGTAGAAGCCTTTGGCCTTGGTTACCCAGAAGAAGGATGGAATGGAAAAATATCATTATTTACTTTTTTGCGATCAATATTTATATGATGGCGAGGGCTTTGAATGAGAGCTGCCATATGGTAGTTTGAAACAATAAGACAAACTTGGGCAATAGGAGACTGGTGCTGACAATACATGAACCCAAATCAACATCATTTAGATCATTGTATGTAACTACAAATGATTCGTTTAAATTATGAATTAAGTCATAAAAGTACTCTACACTAACGTACAGAAAAATGGGAAAACAAATAAAACCCACATGAGAGCCAAAGGTTTAGGATGTACACACTGTTTTCAAATAACGAATTTTTTCGACCAAACACGGTAGATTTAGGAAGAATCTGCATTTTTAACAAAGTTTATGAGTAGCTTTTCCAATGATGACTCTAAAGGCAAAACTTTACTTTAGAGAAATTATTTGGCAGGCAATCTTTACTACTGAAACGTAGTCATGGCTGCCGCCCAACAACAGAGCAGGAGGTCAGCAAAAAAAGGTTCTAAGCAAAACGTTTTATTTGGGCTGACTTGCGCCCGCAAAGAACTGAATAACTCGGCGGCCGCGTAGCTACAAGCATTCTCGGTGGTCTTCCAACAAAATGCATGCTGATCTCGGCCGTGCTCAACTTAAAGCTCACAGAGAATTATCGAGACACGGCGTGCAAAGTTACCACAACATTCAAGAACAACGCACAATCAAGTCCGCCTGGATGACAACAGTCGTGATAAATCTGGTTGCGTCTTGCATCACGAAAGAAAGCGATAAAGCCACGTGCCGGCAGTTTTGAAGAATGAACAAAGGGTACAGAGATTCGGAGCATTACTCCCCTCTAAAAGAAGCATTTAACCGATGCTTTAAAACATATGGCGACTGAGAACAAAACTGATTGTGCAAAATAAACATAGAGTGTGGAAACACAAAGCCCTTAATTTTAGCGCGCATAATAGTTCTTTAGACGGAAGACATGGACAACTTCGGGTCTTACGCGGCGTAGTTGGGATGCAATCATTTCGTCATAGATGCTTTCATAGTCCAGCTCATCTAGCCGACGAAGAACCCTTTACGGGCCGAACTAGCGGGGCAAAAGCTTTTCACTCAATCCGCGGTGGCCAATGGGTATCTAAACCCATACTTGGTTTCTTGGCTTGTATTTCACGTTGTGTCTTAGTAGGTTGTAGCGTCTGGCGTCGGTACGACGCTGGTCTTTGATTCGTAATCGGGCAAGTCTTCGGACTAGTTCTTCGCGCTGATATAAGGCGGCGACGTCGACCTTATTTTATTCGGTACCGTTGGACAGCATGGCGTCTAGCCTGGTCGTGACCTCCCTGCTATGGACGTCGGTAAAAGGCGTCATCTTAGCGGTCTCCTGCCCTGCGGCACTGTAGACGAAGACGATGTAAGGCAGGATAACGTCCCCGGTCTTGCGCTCGGTATCGACATATATGGCGAGTATGTCGGCGATGATCTTGATCACGCGCTCCGTCAGTCCGTTTGTATGTGGATCGTATGTAGTTGCCCTCCGATGGCTAGTTTGCCTGTAGCGAAGGATGGCTTGCGTCAGTTCCGCCGCGAACGTGGTTCCTGTGTCCGCGATGAGCACATCAGGGGAGCAGTGTCACAGAAGAATGCAATCCACGAAAAAATTGGTGGCTTGCGCTGCTGTTCCGTACGGTAGGGCTTTTGCCTTAGCCTACGTAGCGGGACAGGTAGTCGGTTGCTATACTGATCCACTTATTTCTAGACGTTGACTTTGAGAAAGAACCAAGCAAGTCCATGTTGATCTGCTGGAAGGGCCCTAAGGGGATTCATTAGGGTTCAGAAATAATGCTGGTCGGGTTGGAAGGGTCTTTCATCGTTGACAATTTCGGCAGGTTTTCACATGATATGCTACAAGGGCAGACAATCGAGGCCATTGATACTTGTCTTGGATGCGGTGGAGGGTTGAGAAAACACGAGATGTTCAGCGGTCGCATTGCCGAGCGAAGCCTGTAGAAGGTCTTGCGGAGACCTACAGGTACAACAAGGAGGTATGCTGTTTGGATCGCTGCGAAGTTCTTCTTCAGGACATCATTATGTTCGCGGAACGAAGACAATCCTCACTTGAACGAGGCGGGGTGTGAACAAACCTGGCCGTTCAAGTACTCGATCAGCCGTTTTAGGTCGGGGTCCGATTGATGCTACTGGGTAAATGAGCTGGAGCTGATGGGTCCAGGAAGGCGTCCTCATCGTCGTCCGGCGGCGGTACATTTACAGATGCTCGTGACAGGCAGTCCGCGTCAGAGTTCTTGCGTCTGGACTTGCAAACGACGGTGATTCAAACTCCTAGAGGCACAGACTCCATCCAGCGAGGCGGCCAGAGAGATCCTTCGAACTTGCAAGCCAGCACGTTGCGTGGTGACCTTGGTGATGGCTTCAGTGTTAATGGCTTTCGTGGCGCCTGCGGTGACAACGACACTTTATTGAGGCGGGATGCGCACTTCTTTGTCCAAGACACTCGGGCAAACACGCTGCTCCATGGTTGTGATCAAAGGGGCGGCCTCGTCCGTCGCAGGTCGATGATCGCCTGATTTTGATTTTGATTCAGGAAATTTCTACCGAAGATCACTTCGTAGTAGATTGCAGTAGCACTACGAAGTTCCCAGCATAACTACGTCCTTTGACGGTCACTCAGGCTGTGCATCATTTCGATGGCGTAATGACGTAGCCTCTTGCGGTGCGGATTTTTGGGCCGTCCTAAGCGGTCCTGAGCTTCCTTAGCATCGCAGCAAATGTTCCGTTCATTACCGAATAATGGGCTTCTGTTTCGACTAGAGAGGTAACTTTGCAGCCGTCGACAGCCACTTCAAAGTCAGATGTTCTGGCTGTTGCGTTACACGTCGTGGTCGGCGTCGATCCATGGCTTCGTCGGGCATATGAACCATGGGTAGAGTGTGTCGTCAGGGCTTTTCATTATGGCGGCATCATTGCGAAGTCGAATAGAGTGAGGGTTGAGCTGCTCTTTCTGAGCGGCATCAGCGTAGCAGCTGCGGCGTCTACATACGGCGTGTTCACTAGAGTATCTTGTTTGTTTCCTCCGCAAGCAGAGGTTGCTTTGGTTAGTTTTTCCTGTGGGACTAGAGCACCCTCCTCGGACAACCGCGGCGTAGCTTGGCCCGCTGATGAAAAATATGCGGTGGACGGCGATGGCAAACGGGACAGAAGCCTTGACGACAAGTACTCCTCTCTGTGCAGGTAGTCGTCGATTTTGCATGGTCGCTGGTCGGGGAGCGGTCGTGGGGCATCGATGGCCAAACGCCGCAGGCCGATGTGTCTATGCGGGCTGTGGCGAAGTATTTCCCTGGTATGGCCACAAGGCAATCGCAGTGGGCTGTTATCGGCAGTTCTCCACTCGTCGCATTTCCTATAACCATTACGTCGCTCGTAAGGTAGGCGTGAGGGTGGTAGGGGCCATCGTTGTTGTAGAGCTGGTTTCCGCCGAAGAGGGCTTGGGGGGTCTCGTCGGGGCGCAGGAATGTATAGTGCGGCAGCATTGGTCATGGCTTCAGCTTCTGTTGGTGTCGGCGATGGCGGGAGGCCAGGCGCATGTTTACTTTTTCATGGGTGATGTCCGTGAGTGACGTCAACAGAGTCAACTGCGTCTGCTGTGTTGAGGATGGCAACAGTGGGCGAAGTTCTCAAAGAATTTCGCGCATTACATCACGCAGGTTATTTCCACTTGCAGAGGTATAATCCTGTGGGGCTCGCCTTCAGCGCTTGAAATGGTTGGTCTTACTGGCGGGTCCGGGCATCAAGGATCTTTTCGGTGGTAAAAGCTTTGATCTCGAACTCGGTGACGGATTTCGGAGGATTTCAGAGCAGGCTGGCAAACAGTTACTCCTTTACGCCACGCATCACAAAGGTGAGCTTCTTTTCTCCAGTTATGTCAGCGTTGGCGCGCTGAAAAGAAGCTTGATTTCTTCTTCATACGCAGCCACGGTCTCGTTGGGGTGTTGAATTTGAGACTGCATCAGAGCCTCCACTCTCTGCGTACTACGCTATTGAACGTTCCCAGTAGGTGCTTTTTGAAGGTCCGCCAGGTTGTGAGGGAAGATTCGTGGTTTTCAAACCACGTTCTGGCAGGACAGTCGAATGCAAAGTAAACGTTACGAAGCTTGGCACTCTCGTCAAAGGAGTTCCGCCCGGCTACACGGTCGTACACGTCCAGGCAGTCTTTTACTTCTTCGTGTGGTTGCCTTAGAAAGTCCGGGGCTCACGGGGCTGGTGAACAACGACGGGCGTTCACTGCGCACCAGGGTTTATCATAGGGGGCACAGCAGAATTGCAGGTCAGCACATTCACCAGATGTCACGTAGTGGTTAGTGCAGTCCGGAGAGCAAGAAGACACCGAAAATCGCTTTAGGCGAAACTCTTCATTTCGGCTGGCTTGCGCCCAGCAAGAACTGAATGACTCGGCGGTGGCTCATCAACAAGCATGCTCAACGGTCGTCGAATATAATGCCCGCCGCTCTCAGCCATGCTCAATTAAGAAGTTACCGCAAAATTCTGGAACAACCTAGAATCGGCTCCGCCTGGATGCGGTAAATCGAGATGAATCTGATCACGGCTTCAACTTCACGGCTTCACAGCTTAAAGACACGCTCTTCAAGTTCTACTGTCGAGAAGTATCTTAGATTTTTGTATCTAGTTCCAAACCCCTATTTCGCAAAAATATTATGAAGGGCCCAAAAACTTTAGAAATTCACTCGCGGCACACTTTTCTATGCTCAACGAATTTTAGTTCTTTTCTTAAAAAAGACATGCGTTGCTAAGCATTTTAATCATCATCAGAAGGACCTTATGCAACAATAAATCAGAGTGAGAGTTCTTTAGTGTAGCACTCCCTAGGAGCACCATAGCTGATTGCAAACTTTCAAGATGAGCCGTGGAAGTTACCGCATCATTCTATAACAATGTAGCATGGGCTCCGCATAGATGCGATCAATCGAGCTAAATCTTGTCAAGATATGCATCACAAGAAAGTGATAAAACTGAGTGCCGGCAGCTTTGAACAATGAACAAGCACACAGTATAAAGATTTGCGGCACTGTAAGAGAATCTGAAAATTTTGTATCTACGTCCAATCTCCCATTTCACAAAAATATTATAAAAGTCGCAAAAAATTAAGTATTTCACTCACGGCACACACTTCCACGCTCAAAGAATTTCAGCCCTTTTCTTGAAGAGAAGACATGCCTTGCTAAGTATTTTCACCATCATTAGAAGAAATTTCCGCAACAATAAATCAGAGTGAAAGTTCCTTAGTGTAGCTTTGCTGTGCGCGAGAGAAGAAAAACTTTACAGCACTAGACAGCACTCCCTAGGCGCACCATAGAGTTTCGCGGCATTCATCATAATTTCTTGTGTTAGTAAAATATTACTAATTTCTAGGCACGAATTTGCCTAGCATTATTTTGATAAGGCATTTAAAATGTTGCTGGTATTATTGGCTTCTCGAAAACCGCTTTAGACGCTCTTAAAAGAGGTATAAAAAATCACGTCCACAGTCGTAGACACCGTGCGCGCGCACAGGTTAGGTGTGGCAAAGCAATAAGTCTGACATCTTTTTCATTGGGATTATTTTGTAGTTAAAACAACACTGACTGCTATGGTGTAACTGTGATTAACTTGATCTACGAGTAACGAACTGTTTATATTACATGTAGTTTTCACAAGTTTTGTAGTGTAGTCTAGCCCCAGGTGAAGAGGACGTAATTTAGGCGTTATTTAAATAGGCATCAGCATATTGTAATCTTCACACTAGACGGTACCTGATAGTTTTCGGTAATTTTATAATAAGTTCATGCTAGCACACCTTTTCCAAAACTTCAGAGGCCACTTATTACTGCTCACGTGCTGTGAAGCTGAAAGCTTTAGCGTGTGATCGTGAGCTTTAGACCTAGAAGCAGTTGCGCGCTGAAAAATCAAACAAAGAGACACCTCCGAACGCTAATTCCACAAACGCTGAATACAAGAAGTTCTACCCGCCGCGGTGCCTCTGTGATTATAGCGCGTACGGCTACTGAGCCGGAGTTCCCGGGTACGATCCCGACCGCGGCGGCCGCGTCGTTGATTTTCTGTCGAGTAGTCCGTTTATGTTGCTGCTCCGGTGTGTGCTCTTTTGATCTGTGAAGCGCATACTGACCTAGGAAGCTATTGGTACCCATGACAGCTGCTCAAAGACCAAAAATACCGCTCTGTACAGTGGCGAGTAAAAAAAAAATGTTAGCACAAGTAACCGAGCACTGAAGCGGCCTCATGACAACAAGCTACACTGCGTTTCAAGAACATTCCAATAACGGAACAGTCAGGCAGTTCCCTCTCTTCAGTTTGAGGTTAGTTCAGCATAGTAAGCACCAGCAAAGAATTTTTTTTCCAAATAAAAGCCTTGCTAACGATAAACCACTAAAAAACAAACAGTACTGAAGCAAGTTGTCGCGGCTGAGGACGACAGCGCTAATAAGAAATGCCACACCCAGAGTGATGCGCGGCCGGCAAACGCCTTAGACAGTACGGTGGCGCTCAGGCGCATAGAAAGAGACGTGCTGGACAAAAGTTGCTTCCTTCCGACCTCCCTTACGTCAAACTTTGGGACTCCCTTGCACTGTGGCTATCAGCATGTTCCCCCACCGTGGCGCCCCAATGTTGGTTCCTGATTTTGAGGTCGTCTGCCGCTTCTGCTAATCGTTTTTACTGGTCACTTTGTGACGTGCACAACACCGGTACGTCAAACAACATAAGCGCGCGAGTGTGCCTTACACGCAAAGCGCATATGAGGCTCTGGCGCAAATTCTGCCAATATACGACGCGTGTATTGCACATATGCCATTCTTCAACGTAAAACAACAGTTCTGTCATGGGGTATACCATTTTTAAAGCCCAATTTTCGTTGAGTAGTATAATACGTATTTAGCAAAGACTGCGGTGCGTTATACATTGCTGTGTCAAACTACTGCAAAAGAAGAATAAACGAGCTCAAGAACAATAGCAGAGAGGCCGCACGTCCGCTAGTGACCATACCGGACATTCTGAAAGGAAAGAACACAACACTGATTGGGTTAATGCCAACATCTTGGTCACCAAAATCTATCAGCTCGCGTTCAGAGTATTTTCATAAACAGATGGCTAACAATGTTGTCAAATTTACCAAAGTTATTTTCTCTAATGTCGACATCCACTCATTATGCAATCACGCACACTTATAGAATACAGGCTCATCTCATTCATTGTCATTGTGCACAAGAGCCCCGAAAGGGTGCTGAAACGGCAATGTTTAGGAAACTTCCGTTTTAATCTTTGATGAGTATGTTTTCCTGAACCGCTATGCCTCCCCATCGCCAGACGGAAGTCTGCCTGAAGTTAGGTGGCTGCGTTTAAGTCATAGATCTGTGTCGCACCTTACTATCAAAACGCGCTCTTCACTAAGAAAGACAAGGTTTTAGCTTTTTCGCCCAGATGATATTCAATGCTTATTCGATCCTAGAAAGGTCTGTTGTGGTCATGGTAGCTCACCAGTGTTAGTTTTGCAACCAAACGGACGTCTGCATCCGCATACGCTCCCTGCAGCAGCTCCCACTACAAGGCCATCACTGAGTCTTATCAGGCAGATACTTCAAGTTTCAATACATTGTTCAACATGAAAGTCAAAGCATTCCTTGTTTTTAAACGTACAAGGCAGTGCATAAAAAATATAATTGGTCCGATGGGCGTGTGGCTAGTGAAACAGTCTAGTGCATAATAAAATAATATACACCACTCAGTCTTAATTAACAGAAAGAAAAATAAAACAAAGAAAAACAAACAGAAATAAAAATTGCTCGGAGCACAGAAATAAAAAAGGCGAAAAAAAAGTATGATCAGGAAGAGGAAAAAAAAGTTCAAAACGGTCAACAAACCAATAAAATTTGTAGGATCAGGGCCCTTCCTGGTTGCCAATAAAGGAAAACTTGCAGCAGAGCTTAAAATTATTTGCAAGCTTCACATTAATGCAACACCGCAGCGATGGCGCTTAAGAAGCATCCCTAGGCATGAACAGACCTCGTGTGAGAATGCCTAGTTCTGAAAATTAGCAGTCGGCAGCACCTTCCGACCTGCACACACACCTTAGGAAGTGAATTCGGACGCGCTAGCGGCATAATTAAAGACTGTGCGCATGTGGCGCATCCTATGCGAGGCTGCCATAGCGCAAATTATCAGGAGGCTCTAACTGTCCATAAAATAAATGTTTCTGACTAAAACTTTCCGCCAGCGATTTGCTAGAATTAGTCCTTATGCTGTTATCGTAGCTGTTTGCATTTCATTTTGTGGGCAAATATTCAAAGCGCAGGCTTCCGCATATTTTCCAGCAAGGCATTTATGTGAGCCGGTCCTAGAGTGAGTTCCTGTGAGTAAACTGAGGGATGTTTTGGGCTACCGCCTTTCTGAAATATTCAGCGTCCGGCAGACGTTGCGAAGCGTTTTGTGGCATCCTACGACTGCGAGTCCCATCCACTCACGACAAAGGTCACACAAAGCGCGAGGCTTGAGATCCAGATGCTTCCGAGCGGTAGTGAAGTAGAAAGCGGAGCCGTTCCAAGGACGCAGTAAGCACTGAGTCTGGTGTGAGTTGCTCGAAGACATGAGCGCCGCAGATCTGGCGCGAACGATGCTTCAGTGCAACTTCACCCACCTCCGTCCGCGCCGGTTAGGCCCTGCATTAGAGAGTATGTACGTGGCAGCGCCTTCCGCTGCGTAGCTTCATGTATGTCCACCCAGGGAACAACTGGCATTGTAACTAGGGAGAATTTTTTAAAAACATTGTAGCCCGGGACTGAAAACATTGATTGTCTCTGTATCCTGGTTACTAGCTTTAACTAAAGCATGCATTGCACATTATTTTGTTCTCGTTTCAGCATTCGAAATAACGAAGCCATCCGAAGATTTAGAATGCAGCGTGCAGTCTACGCCATCATATTCATTCTGTGCATCCACTGCCTAGTGCCAAGGTAGGTAGACTGCGGTCTCAGAATGTGATAGCTTCTATTCGAGTGCTGAAATGTCTTTCTCTACATTTTATCTGGTTCTGAAGCATCTGCGTAACACGCTTTCTGCCACTGGGAGGAATTGCTTTCTGGAGAATTGCCGTATGGTTGTTTGGAGATTTTGTGTATCTGTGGGCACCTCGGAAAACAATTCCGCTAGTGTTCTCACATGCTAGCAACAGTAAAAAAGCACTACCTGTGTACCCTATGTGAAAGAGTAATCTGTGTAGGTACAACAGTGGTCGGAAAAGGTAGTCTGCTCCCACCAGAATCGAAATGTCTCACAGAAACACAGTAATTTGTTTGAATTGAGGAAATAAAATTTGTTACTTATTGTCGACACCCATTACTCAGCCCCCTACCCATTCGCTCTGTAGCGATAAAATTAATGCTTGTTGAACAGTTTTAACGATAATCTTTGTCTAAAAAAGAACTAAAGGAGAAAATGAGACAAATATTGCTGATAAGTCATCAGACAGCAGCAGCTAAAAAAATTTCAGAGGTGAGGTGCAACAACTATTGATAAAATGCCGTCGTAAGTGCCAATTTAATCAGTATTATGGCTCCTCTGGTGAGGAAACCTTAAAGGACAATATGGTCAGAAGTGGTTTTATGCACTGAACGTACTGTAACCTGTTCTTGAAACGTCGTGCCCCTCGCAAATTAAGCCGCGTTACCTAGGTATTGGTCGAAGCTTTGGATATTTGGGACACTGATTTACAAACGCTGCACCGGTCACTCGATTGCATTGAAGGTAAATACACCTTCTTAATTGGACTGAGCCGTAAAAGACGTCGTCCTTTTCTGACCCCTGAAAAAGTAATGTTACAGTGGGGTTCACGAAAATACATTCATCACCAGCATATCCCGCAGAAGATAGCAAAACCCTTTTTGTTATATTTAAAAAATTGTGCAATCAATCTGATATAATTACTCTTGACTACTAGGACGAATTTAAACTATTTAGCTTGGACGACAAACACGGCCTGCTTTGTTTATAAGGCAGCCACCACGAAAAACTCACTCTTGAGTTCGCTCAGAGCAACAGAATTATACTTCGCCGTCCTCAATAAGAGACGAAGAGGTATGTGTTCATTCAATTATTCTTAAGGGGCAGAAAATGCTTCTAAACTTGTGGCAACAACGCAGCTAAGGTCTTATAAGCTTCGTGCTAAGCTTCGTGCATGTCTTCTGCGCAGGCTGAAAATTTGCAACGACGAGAAAACAGACGCTAATAACTTGCATTTTTTCTTGTATTCAGCGTGAATGGCTGCGACCCAACGTTGAGACCACCATTTGACGGTTGTGCTGGACTTGTAAGTGCTTTCCTTTTACACATTCATAAATGGTTCAGTGGTCGACCGCTCTCTCAGAGGTTCCACATACTACATCATCCGACAGCAGCTTGCTCAATTTCAGAAGCACCTAATTCTTACTAAATATTTAAAGTAGCTGGAAATGCTATTTATAAGATTACAGCTAGAAATCGCATCATTAAAAATGAGAAATTGAGGACTAGTTTAAGCTGCCAATCACTGGAAAACTTTCAGTGAGCCAACAAAAACACAAAGTTGATAATGTCAGGAAGCAGCGACTGCTTGTTAAATATGAAAGAGCGCAAGAAAAAAGGCATGTATCGTAAACACCTTTTGTTAAAAAATGTACGATGTGGTGACGTCGGCCGTAATTTTTTATTGACAAAGCAAACGAACGCTTACAAGCGAGACCAAGGCGAAACAGCATAAGACTACAAGAACGAGAGAGGAATAGACGCGACACAGCGCTTACTTACAAGAGGATAGAGTTGTACAGAATGTCATCGTAAAATTAAACGCAGACCTTATGGGACACTAAAAAGAAAATAAACGCCAACAACGAGTAGTGTTGTTGTCACTCCGGCGAAGCATCGAATGGAATTATTACCGTGCAATCCTCTCCTTATGTCTTGGCAAAGCCGAAAGTTGCGGAAATTTGTATACGTCATGAAGAACTGCTCGAAGGAAACACGAATGGCAGATAGGACGAAGCATACAAGCACTGGGTCGTCCTGTCTGTCATTGGTGCTTATTTCTAGCAGTTCTTGATCATGAACGTGTTCTTATCATGGCGACGTAGCGGAAGATTTTCTGCCCATGGACGGCCACGGACGCCGGCTTTTTCGTGAATGGGACAATAAATGCTTTCCCATTAATATGTTGCATTATTTTTGTAGAATGTGACTTTTCAGCAGAATCGCTGCTACCACTAGAGCAGCGGGTTAGAAGGTTCGGGTCCGAACATAAAATGACAAAGTGGTCAGTGAACAGAAAATCACTGCAAATTAATGTTGCGATGAGAGGTTCTGAATAAATTTGCATCCCAAAAGTTGCATTATTCTTTAATTATCATCACCGGGGCTTGTACTCAGTCGCGAAAACTGCCGCGCTCGCTCTTCTGCGCCTATCACTACAACGATGACCTTCTTTGAGGGTACGCCCCCAGCTCCAACCCACACAGATGGTAATCTGAGATTCTGAGTTCTAATTGAGCAGCGGATATGGCCTCTACAAAACTACGGGCGAAGCCTTGAACTTCGTCCTTGAGCGAACATATAGCATGTCGAGAAGCGCGGAGTGACTCAAAATTTTAAACTTTCCCAGTTTTCCTCTCATAGCTCGACGGGACTTCAGCGCTGCTTCGATGCGAGCCCCTGGTCGCAATTAGTTGCCATTGAGCAAAGCCGGCTACGGTTCATCAGAGTCTCTTCCTTTTGCGTCCAGTCGTGTCGCGTGTTGTTATTGTAAAACTCAGCGCATTTGTACTGCAGCTATGGAATACCGACTAGCCCCGGTTACCACCTTGTTCTCTTCTTTGTGTTTGCTTTATTGACTCAGAAATATAGTCTAAAACGGGTGTGCTGCGCAGATTTTTCAGGAGGCACATGAAAAAGAAATTTAAACCAGAGGAGCTTTGACAGCATCCACGATCTGAATAGTGTTTTTCTGAAAAGGTGCCTGCCTGAAGAGTGCTTTCCGTCTGTAGAAACGACTTAGCGTGTGGAGGCTTTTTTAGTCGTTTGATTAAGCTGACCACGAAATCTCCGCACTCATTAGAACCACAGTAATCTTTTGTTCCTGATGAAGCCTTTTTTTGACGAGGTCAAAACTTATGCTAAAGCTTCGGAAGTGCCACCTTTGAGATTACCATAAGCGCCGAAAAAGAGCAGTCGAAATTCCTACTCCAGGGAAAACCATTGAGAAACCTAACTTGTTTCAAACAATAAGATCCCGGTGAAATCTGACTGCAGCGTACTGGAGCGGGAGTCATGGCTAGAACCACGGCGGATAATTTTTGTGCTTGCTCAGAACAGGCAGTTAATATGAAGCGTATATTTGACACTTCTCATTGCAATACCGAGCTCTGTCGCTTATTAACTTTTCTTGCAAAATCAATGCCGACGAAACGTATTCAAGGTATAACGCCTTTAGCATCACATTATCTGATTAGAACGTTTAAAATTATTAAGAAGAGCTTTGTGTATGGTCACTGCCGGACTCGTACTCAAGAATGCGACACAGCCAAGACCACCTGCAGGCACCACTAAACAATCACACAAGAGATTATTTCATTATTCATTTATTTCCCATCCTCATGGATGAAGGAAGCTGAAGTAAAAGCTGCATGCAAGGAGCTTGAGGAGCCCTCGACTCTCGTACAAGCAATAGCAACAGAAACCATACTCACACTTTATAGTGCACTTTCACCGGGTGACTGATTACATTAAGTATAATACAATGAATGAAAAATGCACATAGCGCAAGGATCAAAAAGGCGTGATTGCTTTCAAAAAAGACAAATCTGAACTGTTCTCGACAAAGCATAAGCAAAAAATAAGTGATTTATGTTGTTAACAGAAAGAGTTCATAGAATGACGCGATCTATACGCAATGCACACATCATGTTTAAAGCAGAAAAACCCGACACGCCCCTTGGGCGAAAAAATCTTGCAGGCTTTGGGGCAAAATTGGGTAATTTCCATCCCCTTACGTGTGTGCGTTCATTTCGCAAATATGAAGCTGGCCGTGTGCTCCCTAGAAAAAGTTATCAGGCATAAGAAAAGGATCTAAAACCTTCACTACTTGTCCGTCTGCAGCCCTCGTCTTCACAAATGCTTCAATGGCGAGTGCGAAGCACGTCCAATCGTTCAAGCTCTTACGGTGCATAGGGCTTCGGATTACAGATGAAGACGCGTTATGTGGAATGTGGGGAAAAGGCGACGTAATAAAGAAAGGAATCAAACTTGAATTATTTTCTGGATCACCTTCGGGAATGCCTGACAAGATGGATAACGCATGACTACATAAGACGTCTTCAGGGGCGAGTAGCGGAAAAGGAGTTTTCGCAAAAGAGTAGCACTGTCCTACGCTTCAAATTTGTATAGGATAACGGGGGGGAGGTGTCCTCCCTGAAGAAACGATTCGTAACACTGGAAGAAATTTCAAGTTTCTATATTCATTTGTGTCGTCACGATAAGCAACAAAAGGATCCAGGAGTATGGCTATCATACTGGACCACACAACCCGCGATTCGGCTCACGCGTTTTACGCACTCAGGAAAGTCCTTGAGTGGCTAGACGGCACGGTACCCTTGTGTACTAATGTGCGTATCATATGTCAGCAACAGCACAGAAAGCTACTTTAAAAACAGGTCATAAATTTATGAACTCCAGCACAGCCCAAAGTGTATGTTCGCGGCAACTGGGCATGGCAAAAATGCCTCTGGTTGAATCGGGGCCTTGTGCAGCATCCAGCCACGCTGCATGATCACCGAGGCACACTACAGCCGCCATCAAGTCAGCGTCTTAAATGATAAAAGGAGTGACTAAGAAGCTGCCGAACATCGCATTAATTCCCCCCAGAAAGCTGATTTCGAAGTTTTCAGAGAGCGAAACAGAACGAATGGGTTTCTGTTCCCACTGTATGTGGTAATAATAATAATAATTGGTTTTTTGGGGAAAGGAAATGGCGCAGTATCTGTCTCATATATCGTTGGACACCTGAACCGCGCCGTAAGGGAAGGGATATAGGAGGGAGCGAAAGAATAAAGGAAGAATAGGTGCCGTAGTGGAGGGCTCCGGAATAATTTCGACCACCTGGGGATCTTTAACGTGCACTGACATCGCACAGCACACGGGCGCCTTAGCGTTTTTCCTCCATAAAAACGCAGCCGCCGCGGTATACAGAGATGGCATTTGAGGCAGTGCAATCGGACCGGCCCATCGCAAGTGCAAATGTTCAAAAGCAGAGCGGCGGTTTAGGGAAAACACAATGCTTAACGTATTAACGTAGACATATCAAGTATTTCTTGATGAAGCGCCGCTTAAAAATGTGAAATATTGCGAATGAAAATTTTTAATGACGAGTATTTTTTTTATTCTTAGCACCAGGACCTTGAAATAATTGAAACACCAGGGCCGGAAAATAATCCAGACTATACTGACACTCAGAAACAGCGTCACCAAAACAAGTTCAAGAGCAATACGTCAAGGCAGCAAACAAAACCCCAAAAAGAGATTCTTCTATGGTGTAATTAAAATAGGAAGCGATAATTCCGCGTAATTTCGATAATTGCTGCGGTAATTCCGCAGGAAACATTGATATAAACAAGCCAGCGCAGCTCTACCGCAACAGATTTTGACAACTCTGGAAAGAGCATGATAACCAAGACGAATTCGCCCTTTCAATCGATGCATGTTACCGGCCTGCAATAAGTTCACTACGTCCCTGCGAGGTAACACACAACTTCGAATGCTCCCTACTAGTGCATGTTCACAAATGGACATGCAACAATGTTCTGTAATTTAGGCCATTTGCCAGCACAGAAGTTACAGTAAAGACTGATGAACGCACACTTCGGACTATTTGAAGGTCAGAGCCGACTCTCGCTGAACTTCTGGGCTTGGGGCTAGTGCTGTGCGGCGCTGTGTTATCCTGTGCTGCCGATAAACGCAATTTTTGTTTCATTAAACTATCGAATTTCATCGTTTCACACTGATGTCCTTTCTGAGAGGAGGGAGTATGAGGTCTATACACTTGGCGGCTGGCATGTTTTGCAAAGCTCCACAGGAAAACGAAGCAATTTTGGTGTGGTGCTTTCATGTAAAGCATATTTTGAGTTTATTTCTGTGTTTCTACATTGCAAACACATAACCTTCAAATTTCAGTGCTTAGTGAGGTGAAAATGCTTGCTACGTCACTCATTTAAATATAATGTTCTGTAACTGCAAATACAGGCGGGTATTTGTGAGAAATTCATTTGAATAGCGCATACGGTCTCTTTAAAGTAAAGAAGTTTTTTTTCATGCCCACGGACCAGTTATGGTCGTTTCAAGTTGGGACTCGACCCTTCTAATCCATCGTTCTAATGGTAACAGCAACGCAGCCAATAGGATCGCATTCGCTTACCTTCAAGTGGTTGGCTTTGTTTTTTTTCTGGGGGGGGGGGGGGGGTGGAAGGAAATGGCGCAGTATATGTCTCATATATCGTTGGACACCTGAACCGCGCCGTAAAGGAAGGGATAAAGGAGAGAATGAAAGAAGAAAGGAAGAATGAGGTGTCGTAGTGTAGGGCTCCAGAATAATTTCGACAACCTGGGGATCTTTAACGTGCACTGACATCGCTCAGCACACGGGCGCGTTAGCGTTTTGCCTCCATAAAAACGCAGCCGCCGCGGTCGGGTTCGAACCCGGGAACTCCGGATCAGTAGCCTAGCGCCCTAACCACTGAGCCACCGCGGTGGGTACCTTTAAGTGTAGAAATAAAAATAATGCAACCTATTTTTAAGCTTGCGATTGACCGCGTCCTGAAGCATCATTTCTGAAGGGTGCAAAGACATGGAAGATTTCAAAGATTGAAATTTAAGATCTTTTCCTAAATACTTTGTAAAACTTGGCAACACATGTGTCTTCGTGGTGGTGGGGTGCATTCTCAAACATGAAGCAATGCTACCAGGCACTCCAACATGAGTGTGGACATTGCGAAGAGGAGGATGAGGATAAACTATATTTTCGTCAACAGATGTAGCAGATGGTGTGGGGCACAGCCACATGAAGTGGCCATTTGCCCCTTGCACTCGGCGGCTTCTAGGGTTCTTGTACTACCCGGATCTGTGTGTCAAGGACGGAACTGAGGAGTGCCGCATCCCACTGGTCTGGATTCGAGAGCTGCAAACCTTGAGGAGGGGAATTCCGAGGGCAATCGTTGAGTATGCGGGATAGAGTGGCATGTTGACCACACAGTTTACAGGAAAGGGAGTATACCGCAGGGTATATGCAAGTATATCTGGCGGGGTTAGGGTAAGTATTCGTTTGGAGTTGCCTCTACGCAACCTAGTGGATTTGGTCAGAGAAGTATATGCGGGGGGATATAGAAGTCTACCTAATCGGTAGTACGTGGTGACGTTATGAAATGTGTACTATACGATCTCTCGCCGTCCGCGGAACGGGCGACGCTGCATCCAGATCGACGAATCCTCGGGTATGATTGTGGGCCGCCTCGTTCCCTGGATGGAATGAGTGCGAAGGGACCCAGACCAATTGGATCGGCCGGAGTTGGTCCTTGGTGGAGCGGATGAGACATAGGGTGACGGGGGAGACCCGGCCTTTGGCGAAATTACGACTCGCAGATTTAGAGTAGCGGAATATGGTTTCTGCAGAGGTGAAGACCATTGTCAAGGTTATGGGCGCCTTCTCGACTTCTTCAGACGGTCTGACGAGAATGGAGCACGCAACCAACGGCCGTCCACCGTAGTTTACAACCGCGAGCGAAAAATCATCGCGATCGGGGCATTCGGCGGCGGCGACATAGACCACTGTCCGAGCTGTCAACATATTTTTTGTGAGGGAATTTAGCCCAGTCCTAGTGCGTGGAACATGAAACACTTGGTTCATGTTTTTAGGGCGAGGGGTAACAATAAGGTTACCATGAATATTGGACGGAAGCTGGGCCTTGTCGGCGACGGTTGTTTCGAAGCTTATTCCAATCCTGTCGAGTATGTGACGTCCCATGGGGGTATGGGTGAGACGCTCGTACTGAGGTGAGAGGAGCTTCAGAGAACTCCGAAGAACCGCATAATAATGTCTCAAGCGTCCGGTTTCTAGGCTTCTAATCTGAGGAGATATACGGCTCATGTTTTGTACGCTTTTCAAAATGCGTCGTCTTCACTTTTTTTTTTACACGACGTCCATCCTGGGAGAAAAACCATACCCATCACCTCATGAGGTTGTTCGTGTAGTGCCGACAGAAAAATATCGACACCTGGCGTGCAAAAAATATTTTGCACGGATATAAAGTGTAGGCTTTACGAATTTAGGAAAATCAGCACGTCCACCAAGTTAGCGTTGTGATTTTGTTGCGGGAAGAGAAATGGTTTTTGAAAAGTGCACTTCTATAGTAAAAATGTTTTTTCTGTGGAATTGAAAATGTCGACCGAATATGCGTGTACGATCTCGTGTACAGAACCAGACGCTGTTGGCATTCATAAGGTAATAGAGCATCGATCAGCTAACAGAGCAGCCCCAGCGGCGTCGCTGTCAGCCACACCCAGTGTGGTAGCTGTGTAACTGTGGTAGTGTGGTTGTATGAAACAAGACAAAGAACGTGAAATTAAAATTTTACATTTCTTATCATGAAGGCTGTACAGCTGCTGATTATTTTTTCAACGTCGAAGGTTTCTGGCAGTTTCCTTTCAAAAGATAACACTGCAAGGCCTAAGAATCGAACCCTCCTCCCCTATCGCGATGCCACAGACAGGAATATCCTCACGAATACTTGCAGGTGTAGACTACTGAAAAGGTTGGTGAGACATTTAACTGAGTGGTAATTTTGACAAATTCTCATGTTGACCAATGCTTGGCTTTTTGCTCGATTGCCTCGAGCCTTGGATGAAAGTTTCTCTGTAATGAAACTATCTGACCAGGATGTGCACTTCAGAGAACTGATCATAGAATGCTCTGGGTTTCGGACTAGAAACAGTGACCGCGTTTCAAATTATGACTAATCAAAAAGCGTAGCGTCCCGGCCACGGTCATTCGGTCTTCAACTATAGCTGCACCCCCTTAAGTTTACACCTAGTGCGGATCGAACCATCCGCGCTCCCCTAGTGAGGCCACTGATAAGTCCGTCTCCTCAAATGAAGAAAGAGCGAGTTTGACGGATGAATGCTCGGGACGAATAATTTGTAGCGGGACTCGAACGGAACTGTGGAAGGGTGACGATACAAGGGTCTCTCCACCAGTGCTACCAGGCGAGGACAGACCACAGGCTCAGACATGTGCACAGTTTCAGATGTATTCACAGCGGTGCACGGCACCGAGACCAAAACCGCAGGCGTCAGTGTAAATCTAACTTGGACCGGTCAGATCAAAGTGACTCAGGATGGGGGGGGGGGAACCAAAAGGCGAGGGAAGGAGTAGAAAGCGTCATCGCAAGCGGCCGTCCACGATGCCACATTCGAGCTGCCGGCGGGCAACTGAGTCAGGCGGGTGATGATAGAGGCGCAATTAAAGATGAAGGGCTGAAATTTAGAGAGAAGGACCAATAAGCTGCGGAGCTGCTTTACTTACTTAATCTGGGAACTTCGGCCGATGCGCGAAGTTTGGAGGGGTCTGACAGAACACTCTCCTTAAAAACGGCTTGGCCTAAAATCATGAGCGTTTGGGTGTCTAAGCGGCACTTTGTCATATTCAGCTGAAGCTCAGCGTCACTGAGATCAGTGAAGGCGTGATTGAGTGCGAGTAGATGGGAAGCAAAGAACGTTGAAAACACGAAGATATCATCAAGATAGCAAAGGCACGGCCACTGAGGATAGTGTTTATGATTGTTCAGAATGTTGGCGGGGCGTTGCAACGGCTAAACAGCATGACGTTGAAAATTTGTTCGCTATCACGTATTATGAACGTGGTTTTAGAGCAATCACCTCTAGGCATCGCCACCTGCCAGTAAAAAAAGCGGAAACAAAAGACTAGAAAAACTCGGCTCGCTGGAAGCAGTACAGGGCGTCATCGATGCGTGGTAAAGAACATATCCTTGTGTGTGATCGTCTTGATCAGGCGCAAATAAGCGTCGAAATGAGCGGAACAACCTTTATTTTTCACCAGCAAAAATGTAGACGCCCACAAACTGTGCTAGGGCTGTATGATACCCAGAAGAAGCATGTCGTACATGTAATCATGTAATCAGTGTACCGGTGTCGATGTTGTCGGCAACGACAGACATGCAGCGCAAGGCAGTATTACCAAGGTGGAAGGAAGAACGAAAGCTCCGAATGAGGGTGAAGAGTTCATCATGTACGGGCGCAGATCAGTTTGAATCGCACATTAAACAACTTAGTGGGTTGTTGGATTGGTCGCAACATAGCAGGAGATGAGCACTTCAACATCAAATGAAGCGTTGGTACCAATAAGAGGATATGTAAGAGAGGAATCAAGCTTCTCAATTCGCCCCAAGAATTCGCCGCGGAGCATGACTGACGGGGAAGAAAATGCTTTGGTTTTGGTTTTGTGCTATTTAACGTCCCAATGCTACTGAGGCTACGAGAGACGCCTAGGGGAGGGCTCCGGATAATTACGACCATCTGGGGTACTTTAAGGCGCACTGACATTGCGCAGTACACGGGCCTCTGACATTTCGCCTCCATCGAAATGCAACCCCCACAGAGGGTATCGAACCCACGTCTTTAGGGTCAGCAGCCGAGCACCATAAAGCACTGAGCCTTGGCGGCGGCTTATTCTCCTCTTTCGTTTGTGATTTGCCTACTGAACATATTGATGCCTGAAGGTGATCACTCAAAAACCTTCATATCACCTGACGGTTTATATGAGTTCACTGACGCGCCTTTTGGGGTGTGAAACTGCCTAGCAACATTCTAACGAATTGTGGCACTATCCTCAGTGGTCACAAATGGCAGACCCCTCTTTGCAATCTTGAAGATCGTCGTCATTTCAAAGGAAATTTCCTGCCATCTCCTTCGACTGCAGCACGTAGTCACTTGTACCTATGGCACTGGGATTCGGTTGATTATAAAATTATGCTGCTTTGCCACCCAAGCACTCATCATTTTAGGCAACATTGTTTTAAGTATGGCCCACTTTTCGATGTCTCCAAACTTCGCGCAGTTGCCGAATTTCCCAGAACAACCTTACTGAAGCCGCTCCGTAACGTTATCGGCATCTGCTGTCCCTTTGGTGCTTCAGCTTGAATTTCGTCTCTATCATCTTCCCTTTGACTCAGCTTATCGCTGCGAGCTCTGACCTATCTGCTAGGACGCCTGCTTTCGATGACGTCTTCAACACTTTGCGCCGCCTGATGGTTTCACCTCCTATCTGGCGCCATTTTGATCCGACTGCGCCATCTGAGATTCAATGTAGCGCCAGCCGTATTGGACTCGGTGCAGTTCTCGCACAAAAGAAATCGGATTTCCCCGAGTATATATTGTTGCGTACGCCAGTCGAACATTCTCGAAAACTTAGTCTGTTCTGGAAAGCGAATTTTTAGCCTTTATTTAGGTAATCTGACAATATCGCCCCTACTTCCACGGCTGACCGCAGTATGGAGTCACCAGTCACCGTGTTCTGTGCTAGCTGTCCTCTGAGACAGACCCGCCGGGCCGCCTCGCTCGTCGGGCTCTACACGAACAGAAGCATGATTTCTTGTCATTTATCGCTTCCGCCTCAAGCATACTAACGCGGCCGCTCTCTTCCGCTCACCGCTATTTTGCGTTTCATCATGTGATCCGGTCTGAGCCTGCGATTTGTCCTCGCATGCCACTACCGACATGTCCCTCGAGTAGAGGAAGGACCACTGGATCACCAATATTGTAGATTTTATTTCGATTCTTCCCACGGATAATTTGTCCCGAGCCATTGTCTAGAGCTTGCCATTTCTCCATTAGGGACGGCCTGCCCTATCGCCAGGATTACCTGCTCGACAGACACAAGTGGCTTCTGGTTTTTCACCGCCATAAACGCACCGACAACAACGATGCTTTCAACGCGAGCCCCAGTGTGCTCACAGCGGCGCCTTGAAAACCTACACGCGCCTGCGTGTATAGGTTGGCGTGGAATGCACCACTTTGTTTGTCTTGTTGGGCTCTCTTGTCTGATTCGCCTACAACGTAAAGTATCTCCTCACACTTCACCTACTTCGCTGTGCCGTAATCCTGTCCCGCCCGACCCTGTGACCGAATTGGTGAAGAGCTCTGCGGCTTCCTGACTACAACTCCACACCTTTTGGCAGCACTTTGACTGTTGTAGCCCCGAGCAATCGAACTTGTTATACGAAAAAATCTCCATTACAGATTTCTCCCGCGCGTGACGTAGCTTCCTCTATTTTCTAGAACCTGATCTTACGCTATGGTCCACTTAAAGAACTGCTCAGCGCCCTGGGCCGCGTATTCCTGTGTAACGCTATTGAAACCCTCCTGAAGCAATGCCGCATTACCCACCACACCGCTACGTCTTACCACCTTTAAAGGAGTGGCCTGGCACATTGTTTTAACCTTAAACCTCAATGACAAGTTGGCCATGTACGGGAACGCCGACCACTCCAACTGGGACTAGTCTCTTCCTTTCGCTATCTACGCACATAACCACACGACGCAAACCAACCCCTGCCCCTGGATTTTCTACCTCGGCGCTCGGCTACTGATCCGGAGTTCCAGGGTTCAAACCCGACCGCGGCGGCTGCGTTTTTATGGAGGCAAAACGCTAAGGCGCCCGTGTGCTGTGCGATGTCAGTGCACGTTAAAGATCCCCAGGTGGTCGACATTATTCCGGAGCCCTCCACTGCGGCACCACTTTCTTCCTTTCTTCTTTCACTCCCTCCTTTATCCCTTCTCTTAGGGCGCGGTGTAGGTGTCCAACGATATATGAGACAAATACTGCGCCATTTCCTTTCTCCCAAAACCAATTATTATTATTATTATTATTATTATTATTATTTTATACCTTCTATATTTTATACTGGCGGGAGTCAACCTGCATGATGGACGCTCTTCTTTCCTATTGCCTCCACATTTCCGAGTCCATGCAGCACTACGAAGCCGCCACGTAAGCCGAAGAATGCCATAAGCACGCTCGTTCATTGCCGACCTACCAGGGCTCTTAATTATAACTTCCAACTGCCTTCAGTGGTTCTTGGTGACTGCCACAACTGCTGGCCTTTCACGGAAGCTGCTTAATCGGCATCATTGTTCCTACAGAGTCGTCCAGCAAACGCCTCTTGTGAATTTCATGAATAAACCCGTTGCACCCGGTGCGGACTTGCGTCGCCATGGCCGTGAAATCGTCCATGTAAACCATTCAAACCCTTACGATGGTCCCAGTAAAGCTTCTTCTTGGTCCGTTTTCTTGCACCAAGATTGCTCCGTCCTATACGGTTTCGGGAAGGGAAGGCTGGTCGCATCTCGAGTGCTCCGTCAGTGACAGGGTAATGATGATTTGTGGCGACTGGGGTTAAAAAGCCAATAAACTTAAATTCATTACGTAATAATAAAAATATCTTAACAGAGTGCAAAAGAAGATTTAATTGGCTAAGAGGGAAATCTTCCCCCCTCGGCATAGCCAAAATTGCAGATTATCTAAACCTAGCCCAGAACAACGAATTTGGTTGCAGGCTCGGTTTTAAACCTTCTAAAGTTCCTCTCGCACTTAAGAAGCATCTTATGGCAGCAAGCATCAACACTAACGGTGGCTTGCTGCTTGCTGCCGCTTTCAACTTAGACCATATTAACACTCTTCCCCAAATCACAAAATCCAAAAAAGTAATCAAATTATTTACAAAACGCGATGCAGAGAGTGATCTCCGCAAAAGTGATTGCAAAAAGTGAATCGCGCGTCTCGCCCTACAACCTTGATAGTGCATGCCAAACCCTCTGTCAAGGTAAAACAAACACAAACAAACACAAATAAACTAGACGGAAGCGGATTGCCTTTCCGCTGGTGTCAATCCGGCGCCTCTTCAGAGCAACCTCAGTTATGACCCCGCGTGCGATCCCCACGCTTGAGACATTCCAAAGAGTCGGAAAGGTTCTGTCATGCAGTCTCCCCTTGTAAGAGAAAGGAAGGGGTTTTTTGTGGCGCCCCGCTGCTGACAGCGGTTTTATTGAAGGGAGTGTGGCCGGTAGAGGGGGGCTGTTCAGTTTACAGGCACAAAGATAATGGCTCTTGCCTTTGACGAACCGTTGACAATCGGCCACTCGGTGATGCCTGTCACCGGCCACCCTTCATACCAAGGTAATTTTGTCGGAAGGAAAGCTGGACGTCTTCCCACCGTCCCACGCACCTGATGCTGGCTCCTCAACCGCTACACGTCCCTCTGTTTTTGCGAGTGCAATTCGTCGCCAGAATGGCTCGCTTTTTTACTGGGAAAAAGTGTAGTGCGTCAACTGTAACTGTTTCCGCTACCGTCATGCCCCGATGCTCGGCTGCGCCCGAAGGCTAGAAAGCCGGTCTTTGTCTTTGTGCTGGGTAAGCCTTACGCTATGCTTCTAGACCCTCCTAAGCCACTCGGGCTCTGTGATAACCACGATTAAACGCACGCCTACAATTACAAAATTTTCGGCTATAAGAAATAAAAAACATATGGTCTAATGCGTTACAAAAATAGGTAAAGAAAGCTCGTCAGCTCGTTCGAAGTCTCGAACTCAGTACAATTGAATTACCAACCCGCCTTAGCGCGACGCTCCGGAAACGGGACAGATATCAGATTGTTGCAGTTAAGGGCTACCTTATCAGGACGCCCAGGGAAGGGGCAAATACAGTACTGCTTTTTAATAAAAAAAAACGTCAGGAATACACATTCGCTGATATTGTAGCTTTAAAAGCGGTTTTGCATTATTTGCAAACCATGCAAAGGCTGGACAACACGCATCGGCAAGCAAGAAATGTGTGCTTTTATATTTATCAAAGCTGTATGCAACTTTCAGTCGTTTTCAGCAGTTCACAGTAGCTTTTACTTCTGATCGTATATATTTGCTTGTGCACGGCAACAGAATTAACGTAAATAAGAAATATTCCACCAAAACTACCAACACGTAGGCAGAAAATCAGCCAGAGGGCAAGAGGAAAGGAAAACCTGGGAAGAACAACTTCGATAAATATAAAAACACACATTTCTTGCTTGCCGATGCGCGTTGCCCAGCCTTTGCACGGTTTGCAAATAATGCAAAACCGCTTTTAAAGCCTCGACATCCGCCAATGTGTATTCCTGACGATTATTTTGGCTCTATTGAATTTCTTCGTAGCCATTTTTACTAATATCAGTGTTTTGACTAATGAACAGCACACAAATGAACTTTATCCGGTTTTCAGAGAGCACAAACAGAGCTATATGTACACTTCTGAAGGAATAAAAATGAAGCGAATAAATTATTGGCTTACCCAGCTGGTTACTAAACCTTGTTAAAAGACTGTTATTCACCCATAGAAAACCAAAGTTTTTAAAAAATTGGCAGTGGCTTAGCTCAGCTAAGCTGGTATATACGTAGCGAGAGCTGCAGCTCCCCCTGGTCTAATCGCGTGGTCAGTTATACGACGACCTTTTACATCCTCCTCTTCAATTGTTGGTGATGATGATGTTGCCATTGCTTCATCTTGATTTTCTTGCGCAGAAAACATGCGAGCTGCTATGCACCACTTGTTACGCTGCGTCTCTTGGCGTCTCCGCTTGGCAAGGCGTTCTTCTCTTTGATCAGGCGTCTCCGCGGCTCATTTAGCCTTCTGATGTTGATTTGTTCTCTGCAGAGCGGCCAAGTTCCAGGCCTCTACTTCTGGGTCTGAAGAATTGATCTTTTAAACACACAGCCACACATACGCGGTTTATCCACACGACCTTCCACGCGGCCGCGGCGGGGCCCGAGCTCTGACGTCATGCGCAGCGCACCTGATGCCCTTGTCTGGTTGCCGAGCTCTGACGTCATGCGCAGCGCACCTGATGCCCTTGTCTGGTTGCCGCGCATGCGCATTCACGTGCGGTGCCGGCGAGCGTAGTCGGGCCGGAGCGGCTCCTCGCGCGGCGGCGGCGGCGGCGAACTCTGATGTCATGCGCCGCGCACCTGCTGCTCCCCTCTGGTTTCGGGCGTGCCCACTACTGGCCTTCTAGGCTCACGGCGAAATGCTCGACTGGGTAGCGTAGTGTAGCTCTCGCTACAAATTTCACCTTAGAGCGGTGTGTTCACAGCGCGGCCCATGCAGCATCAGTGAGATAAAGTGCGATTTCTCCACGCAAAAATTTGTGCCACTGAGGTCCCTGATGTAGCTTAGAACCTTTACAGCGATGTTAAATATTTGTGTTAATGAAACTTTAATGCATTCTTCTTAGTGTATTTCTTTAGCGTTTCTAAGGCCTTACGTATATAGGTTGCACTCACTTTTGTCAATATTTATGAATTATTAAACAGCATATACATGAAAATGTCTCTAAAATATCAAAACGCACCTTCAATAAAACTAGCGCTAATTGTGAGTCTACACAACTTCAATGATCACTTAAGCGACAGTAAAGAGGAATACCGAGTCCGGCTAGACCAATAGCCTAGCGCTATCTGATTGCAAACTAGGCATTTTTACCGAACATACAGATTCCATAATCAATTCAATTGCGTAAAAGCAAGGTGAACGTGACGCCACTAATTGCAGATCTGTAGCTATGGCTCTGCTGAAGTATTTATCTACGTTCTCGATGAGCTCTGGCTCGCTCTCAGTGGTCAATTACCGAATTAATACATGGAAATTAGGCTGCGGGCGTACCGGCGAACAAGAGTCTCACTATTACAACAGCGAAAGACAAACAACGGAGGGAAAGGGGAGACGAAAACAAGAGCGCTGAAAACTTACTTCGCATTCTGTGCTCTCAGAGTGTTTATGGGCGTTGGACGCACCTAACTCAGAACCGCAAGCCGCTCAGCGCCGTTCTTGCTCTGACATGCTTGCTAGACGGCAGTCAAAGCGGCTTCGCGCCGACTTCGGCCGTTGAATCGGACACTTTGTGCAGGATGCGAGCTACCTGAAATTGCAAGATGCGTGTTTCATTTTTTTTAGTACGCGCTCATAAAGACCCACGTAGGATTGTCATTCCTTAACGCGTGAATCACAATCTGAGCGCGAGGTCTACCATGTGTTCTGCAGAATGGAAATGAGCACATATTCTGATATACGCTGCAAAATATCTGCGAAATAAGGCACGCATGTCCATCACCTCTTCTGTGGCTCATTACAGAAAGAAATTTTCCAGCGTGGGACTTCATGCACGTATTTGAGGTGCGGGCATGGAAAAACAGGATTTATCGCCTTTCATTCGAGTGGTCACCTACGGTGAAGCGGCGGCGCACGTATGAGATATGCTGCTAAATTTGTAATAACGTCATGCACGCTTCCGCGAGAAAAAACGTTCCGCCTTACTGATATGTGTTGGTCACGATGAAGCATGCATTTCCCGCCGACAGCTATAGCCGGCAGGCGGCAGACTACCGTAGGAGGGAACGTACCCTGATTATTTTACGCTCACAACCCTCAGCCAGCCAGCTCAGCCAATAAAGGCTCCATAGAGAGAACCTTTACTTCCAGGGGGGCACTTGCATATGGAAGGGTGGACTTAATCGCTCCTTCTGCTGCAAAGAGGAAGGGCAGAACCAACTGGACCACACAAATGGAATCGTTGTCTCCAGGCGCATACGCTACCTCCGGTGCTGCTGTCGAAGGCCTGATGTAAGGACGCTGAAAATGCACCCCTAGAGGATCCGAGACAGGAACTTGCACTTGACTCACAGGCCATTTCTGAACAGGCCTCTTCAACTCGGACGCGCGGGCGACCGACAAATCCGACGCAGGATCTCGCGCTTGACCGCCTTCTCATTGTCGAGCAAGTCGCTTCAATACCGGCGCGTGCGACATAGCCAGCTGAAGCTCTATCCTGCACTTCGGTGCTGAAATTCTGCCGAGAAGTCTTCTTTAACGCAGAGAGGTATGTCTGAAAATTGAAAACCTGTGGTCGTGGATTCGGCACTGATGTCTGCCGTATGGACTTCACTGAGTCCAGATTAGGAAGCAGAGCATTTCGACCAGGTGGTCATCCATTAATTGTTTCTTGTCGTAGAGATGAAGCCGCTATGTTTTGCGGGAATCCAAAGAAGGAAGCAGCATGGTCACCGCACAAGTTCGCGCACACTTGTGTTGCAGTAGTGATTTGCCCTCTTTGTGTTCATGAGCCTCCGAACAGATCTTGCATCGGCGCGGACTGTGACAGCTCTTCGCTATTACGGCAACCCGATCACGCTTTAAGCATCAAAGAGGAAGACCTAAGACCTCTTGAATGGAGTGACTTTTAAATCCCTAGTGCACCCTTTTCTGCCCAAGGCTATCATCCCTGAAAGTGGGAATAACGGATTAAAACGACAGGACTCCACCGCTCCATCCTCGTGGCGCCGGAGCCTTGTCTGATGTTTGGCTGGTGTCACTCCAGCGTTTCTCAAAAACTCTAGGAGCTGCCCATAAATGTACTCAAGAGGTACCTTACGTATTTTCCTTACGTTCCTTGTGTATGTCTCAGGTATGAAGGGTGCGACCTGTAGACCGGCGACATGAGACAGCAATAGCAGACGCTTGGTAGCAGCCAAAGAAGCGACACTAACAGAGAAGTTCTTGTCTTTGTTCATTCTGAATGATGTTACTTTCTTTTTTGGCGGATGTCCCAGTTTTATATTACACGCTATTTCGATTCACCTGAATAAAGCTTCGGCCCTCCTTTGACGGGCGAAAAACAATAGGAATTCTTTCAGGTCCTTTTCTTTTTGTGCCTAGTGTAAGCGGTGCGTTGTCACATCTATCCTTTGGCTCATTAACCACGTAGTCAAATGTGGTATCATACCTGCAGCTGTCCAGCAGACGGGGCTTTTAACTTGTTCTCCAATTCTTGCACGTCTTCATTCATAACTCTTGGCGTTGTTACTGAAGCTCCTGCACCTTCAAGCACCAGTAACGGGGGCCTGAAAACGTTAGGCGGCACTGGCGGCCAACCAGCTCTTTGGTGCGCATAGGAGCAGCATCCATGGTGCTCTGATTACCATGAGCAGCAGAGGGTTCAGAGGACTGGTCTTGACCACCAGCCACCTTTGTGGTTGAAGGCATGCAAAAACAGAAGTTATCACTTCGTACCTGGCATCCGTCGTATTGGATTCTCTCGGAACTGCTTCCTGCTCACACCAGGGCCAGTGAGCTCATGAAACGAACATCAACAATGCTCTCATTGAACGGGTAAATTTTTGTAAATATCTCGCTGTCATAATGACAACTATCTTATAATTGGATCAGCACATTGAATGCACCATCAGCAAGGCGAGTAAGGCACTTGGACAGAATAGAAAAATACTCTGCATGGCCACTCCTGAAATAAAGCTTATAGTGAACAACACTCTAGTCAGACCGCACCTGGATAATGCCTCTATTATTTGGAATCTGCGTAAGACTTATTTAACCCAGTCACTCGAATTATTACAGAACACAGAGATTTTTTTTCACAACAGGCAACTACACTCACGACAGTATTACACATCTCCCAAACTCTTTCAATCTTCAAACACTGCCGCACCGACAACGAAGTTTTGTGCTTCAATACTTTTTCATACTCTATCACAGCACTACCATTTCCGACTGAAAAAGCTTCGCCCTCCTTCGCATATATCTTTAAACACCGACCAGCCATTCAATATATATTTACCGCATTTTAGGTCTTTTTTTTTTGAAATTTGCACCTTTGATTCCTGGAAATAAAATTTGGAACGAGCAGCCGAGAGACAGTAGCGTCTAATAATAACTGTGATGCCTTTTTTTGATCCTTTATTATCTGTATAGGCCTGCCTTTTGTGTTCCATGTTCTGTTTGAGCGTGTAATGATGTTCCGCCCCTTTTATTTAATATCCCTTGGGGGTCGTTGAGGGTATTGTTAAAAATAAAAGCACACAACCTCAAAAGATGCGAGAAACTGTAAGAGTGCCTGAGTATAGCGTTCGACCGGATGCACTTCTTCCTTAGTAGGATTATTAGTCATGGGGCGGCATCAGTGAAAAAAAGGTGAAAGGCAACAATGCCACATGTGTTTCAGTGACGTGGGAGGTTATTTAAATTTAAAGCGAACTGTTTCCGCCTATGTGCCTAACCAAAACGGTTGAGTTCAAAAATAGGTAACTGCTTTGTTTTTGCAGGTCTGCGGTAAAGGCGGAACGTGCGGCGCGGGTTGTAAGTGCATCGGCAACGATAATCCGTGGTGCAACGGATACTGCACCAAAAACTAGAGCAAGAAAATGCATTAAAATATTTTAAACTCAGCAATTAAATCAGCGAATTTTTTTTTACTTATGGGCTTGTTTTGCATGCAGACCTGGAATATAGTGCAGCATCGTCTCGGGAAGGCGCCTGCCTGCCACATGCCAAAACTTGTCGAAATAAACGTGTGGAGAACTTGTAGCGTGGTTACGAGATCTAGACCGGAGGTACTGCACCACCGTTGCTGTCTGTTCAACTGTGTAGGAGCGCCATTGCACGTGTGTGTAGGAAAAGCGGTAAGCGTTCAGTTGCAGTTGCTCTTGACGCCACTCTTAGGACATTTCTGTAGCCTGAAGGTATTGCATGTGTAATAAGTTCTCGCGTGTTGCTTACGCGCCAGCGGGAGGCTTTGCCACCAGTGGGAAAAAAAGCGCATTATGTGAAAAACCTGTGCCGAAGCTCAAGAGGAAACAGTTTGCGTGTGAACGCGAGCAAGAACTTTATGCAGGCAGTCAAACACATACTATGGGGGAGTGGGGGTATAGTTTCGGTAGAAGCCAGATAGAGGGCAGTCCTGGGAAAGAAACGCACTGAAAGAGAACTCAGGCAACAACCACACGAACGACGGAAGAACACAAACTGGCCATGTATTTGTTCCGTCCACAAAAGACTTCTGCGCTCAACTACAAAGCTGCCCCGCGTAATTTATTTGTTGCATTGAAGTCATTAAAGTGATCGGGCACAAGGGATTTTATGATGACAATGATAGAGAGATTTATGGCTCAAGGGCAGCTTTGGCCAAGTACCAGCGTGGCCTTAGGTATTTTTTCTCTGCGCAAGGTGGGTCATAGAAACAATTTCCGAGCCTTTCTCCTCTGAGAATCCGAGCACAAAGACAGGGGAAGTTGCACCCATTGTATCATTTGTGGGCACCGGACGGCACTGGGCATCGAATTCAACACCTCCAGTGTTCGAAGCGAATGCTCAAAGGACTAGGTCACCACTGCGATTGCAAGGAATTCCACCAAGACGTGAAGCCTTTCAATGGGAAGGTGCCAGAAACTTCGATATCTGTGTGTCACGGATCTCCCCGGAGAACACTCGGACCGAAAGAATGGACTAGGCGACAGGTGTACCCACACAGACGCACATTTAATACACCCTGCGTGACACACACACTAGCACACAAAACTAACTAACAAACTAGCACAAAACAGAGACTATAATTACTCACGACCCGGAAACATTGCTACCAGCGTCTAATACTAGCGTTCTACTGTTAGCGGTCGGCGTTCATGCTCACGGTTGGTTCGCTGCGGCTGCGGCGTTGTATGGGTCCCGTAGCCGGCGTCTAGATGGCGTTCGACGTGCTGCGGCTGGCGTCGCTGGCGGCTTCGCTGGCTGCGTCGTACAAGCTCCCGGTCCAAGCGCCCGCTGAGGTGATGCCGGTGTTGTTGGCGTTGGGGGCACCTCCCCGATGGGTGGCAACAGCGCTGGAGACACCCCTGGCCGTAAAAGGTGGTAGTGTTCTCAGTTAACTTCCCGGAACGGGCTCGGGAACGGCAGGAAGTCCACGATGCGAAGCCGTAGAACGCGAGCTCACCGGAGCAGTAGCCGGCGTCGCTTTCTTCCAGCCGTAGCGTCCCTAACCCGATGGAGCCTCCGCTTCTCTGTTCTTTCCCCCGTGCCTCGCTCTCCCTCTCCCTTTTATAGCCTTGGCGTTAGTCCACGTAAGCCTTGTCGTCGTCTTCTTCTCTTCTCCACCAATCATGTCTCTACCCCTCACCGATTGTTTCTTCTTCATCTTCTTTAGCCTTCAGTTAATCCACGTCATCCTTATCGCCAACCTCTTCATCTTCTTCAAACCTCTTTCCTTCATAATTTTATTTTTAGACTCCTATTATATGTGATACTGTGGCATGGATAGAACTATGCGTAATACATAAAATGGGTAATTGGTGCAATACTATTTATCGGTATGTCTTAGAAGCAAATCATAAAAAATGCACAAATGCATTTCTTCGGTCTAGTATATTCAGCCAATTAGTGCATACTTTTTATGTATTTTTTTCGTTTTCATGCGATAGATTCCCGCGCCATTTAAAGTAGAGTTGTAACCATGATGTCTGTAATGTAGTGAAAGTTGGAACAGTAAGAACTTCAATGATGTCTCATACACTCCAGTAAGAATGAGCGAGTACAGACCTGATTAAAAGCTGATGATGCGCCTGGTTCACAAGGGGAATAAACGACAGCGATATTCTTAACCTTGGTACCTGCTCTTCGTGAATCTATGACTAAAATCTTAAGTGCGGAGATAATAACATCAGTGCAATACAGCGTGTTTTAAGGTGCCACGACAGCCATTTTTGTGACAAAAAAGCTTTATTGCACTTTATTTCCCATACACCGGTTTACAGTTCTTCATTATTGGAGCTCGTTTGGTGCGGAAGATATCGAGAAAGCATTCTTTAATTGAAAAATAATTTTATGATAAACGTCTGCGGCACAAAGAACAGGTTTAATTAGACGTGCTGGGCAGCTCGAGCGAGGAAGTTGGCAAAACCTCTAGTCCCTCGAATGCCCAAGGCATGGCAAGTCCCAGCTAAAACAGTTCGGTCACGCCACGGCGCCACCGGATGGATTCGTACTGTGGCATTACTCCCCCTCTCTAAAGGTCACCGACTAGGTGCCGCAGCAATGAGAAGCAGAAAGAGCAGGGACGGCGCATGTTCCTGGCGTCAAGTGTAAACACGCCTGAAGCACTAGCGGGCGTGGTACGGCTTCATCCGTGCGACATGGGCGACTTCGGAGGTCGGGCGTCTAGAGGAGAGAGCTGATCCTTGAGCGAGAACTGCATAGTTAACCTCACTGACTTGGCGGTAAAGTACCTCGTAGGGGCCAAAATATAGGCGCAGAAGCTTTTCCGAGCGCCCACGACTGCGGATTGGGCTCCAAACCCAGGCTTATTCGACGGGCTGGTAGCTAACAGTTCTGTAGCGGAGGTTATAGCGGCGAGCGTTGAGGGCTTGCTGGTGCCGGATGCGCGGTCGGGCGAGTTGGCGGGCGGCCTCGGCGTGACGAACGAATTGGACAGCACCCATAACAGATGAAGCAGTACTATTCGGAAGAAGCACTGCGTCCAGCTTGGTTGTGGCTTAGCGACCATTCACTAAACAAAATGGAGTGAAGCTCGTCGTTTCTTGTAAAGCAGCATTATATGCAAATGTGAATTAGAGAGTATGGCGTCCCAGTTCCGGTGGTCGGCGTCTACATACATGAAATTTAGTGTCGGCGATCGTCTTGTTTAGCCATTCGGTGAGGCCGTTCGTTTGGGGGTGGTAAGCGGTTGTTCTGCGGTGACTTGCGCCGCTAAGGCGCATAACCTCCTGCGCAAGGGCCGAGGTGAGCGCCGTTCCCCTATCAGTTACAATGATGATGGGTGCACCGTGACGAAGCACGATGTTTTTTACGAGAAAGTTCACAATTACGTCAGCGGTACCACGAGGGACAGCTTTAGTTTCACAGTACCGGTTGAGGTAGTCGATGGTGACCACAATATAGCGGTTACCTAGCACGGGCCCCGGAAATGGACCGAGTAAGTCCACGCCGACTTGATGGAAGGAGACCAGAGGCGGATCAATAGGCTGCAGTAGGCCGGATGGTTAGTCGGCGGCGTCTTGCGACGCTTGCACTCGTGGCAAGTTCTTACGTAACGCTGGACAACTGCAGCAACCCTTTGCCAGTAGTAATTTTAGCGTATCCACGCCAATGTGCGGGAAAAATCCAGGTGACCAGAAGATGGGTCATCATGGCACGCCTGCAGGACTTCGTCGCGCAAGGCCACAGGTACGGCGAGCAGATAGACAGCTTCCGTCTTGTAGTTTTTTTCTTATACAGAGCGCCATCGCGCAAACAGAAACACAACAGTCCACGTGAGAAGATTCGCGGGCGTGACTCAGCACTGCCTTCAAGATACTGAATGAGAGGCCATAGTTCACGGTCGTTTCTTTGGTGTTGAGTGAGGACGGACGTGGAGATGGCGCCGAGAAAAGCAGAATCGTCGTCGGGATGAGCTCCGCTGTCCTCGATAGGAGCACGAGAGAGACAGTCGGCATCACTGTGCTTCCTACCGGTCTTATTAACGATGGTGACATCGAATTCTTGAAGGCGAAGGCTCCAGCGTGCAAGCCGTCGCGAGGGATCTTTGAGGTTCGCTGGCCAACACAGCGAATGGTGGTCACTGACGTCTCTAAAAGGGCGGCCGTATAAATACGGGCAAAATTTGATAATTTCCCCCACAATTGCCAGGAATTCTTTTTCAGTGGTGGAATAGTTCACTTCCGAACGTGACAAGGTGCGGCTTGCGTATTCGACTACGCGTTCGAGGCCATCCTCCACTGCAAAAGAACAGCACAGAGGCCGATGTTGCTGGCGTTTGTGTGTAGTTCAGTGTCGGCTGACTCGTCGAAGGGGCTAAGAATGGGCGTACTTTGGAGACGAGTGCGGAGGTGTTTGAAGGTATGTTATTGCTCCTGTCCCCAGAAGAACGGTTCGGCATCTTTCGTGAGGCTGGTGAGGGGCTTTGCGATCTTGGAGAAGTTCTGCACAAAACGCCGTAATACCCGCAGAGACCCAGAGACGCTGAGACACTTCGCTTATCGGTTGGCACGGGAAAAGCAGTGACGGCGGCTGTCTTATAGGGGTCAGTGCTAACTCCCTTAGCTCTCTCGATGTGGCCCAGAAAATTATACTGCAGGAAAGCGAAGTGACACTTTTCCGGCTTTTGGGAAAGACCAGCCGAATGAATTGCTGCGAACACAATGCGCAGGCGCCTCAGGTGCTCTTCGAACGTGGCGGAGAAGATGAAAACGTCATCCAGGTACACAAGGCACGGCTGTCATTTTAGATAGGCAAGCACGTTGTCCATCATCTGCTGGAAAGTGACCGCAGCCGAGCACATGCCGAAAGGGAGCACTCGTAATTCGTACAGACCATCCGCTGTAATAAAGGCGGCCTTTTCCCGGTCGTGTTCGTCGACCTCAATTTGCCAATAGCCACTGCGTAAATCTAGCGACGAAAAGTACGTGGCGGTGCGTAACCGGTCCATGGAGTCATCAATGCGTGGCAGAGGATAAACGTATTTTTGGTGACTTAGCTTAGACGTCTGTAATCAACGCAGAATCCCAGGGTTCCATATTTATTCGCCACAAGAACAACAAGAAATGCCCATGTGCTCGTCGACGGCTGTATCACGTCGTCCTGGAGCTTTCCTGGAATTTGGTGGCAAACGGCATTACGTTCCTTCGAAGGGATCCCATAAGGCGGCTGACATAACGGTCGCTGGTTTGCGTCAACGATAATGTTGTGCTATGTGAGCGGAGTCTGCTTAACCTTGGAGGTCGAGGCAAAAAAGTCGCGGAAAGATTCGATAATGCTCTCCAGGCAGCGTTTCTGATTAGACGGGAGGTTAGGGTTCACGTCAGTTTTTATGGGAGTGGTCGGTGCCTCAACTGATGCCGGGATTTCGGAGAACGCTTGCTATCCCGCGAATTCGCTTAGTTCTTCGAAATACGCAATAGCTGTTTTTCCAGGCAAACACTGAGGTTCACTACAAAAATTGGTCACCAAAAGTTCGGTTCGCCTACTATTCAATACAATAATTGCGTGAGCTACACAGACTTGCCGACGCAGGAGCAGCGAGATGTTGGTTTCAGCGATGTCTTGAGTGCTAGGGCAGTTATCGCACTTTACAGTAACAAATATGCTGGCTCTTGACCGGATCAATAACTGGTCGTGATAGACGCATAACTTTGTCGTGCATGGCTCGGTACCGTCTTCGACAGGGCTTTGGGTGGAAAACGACACGAGTAGATACTGAAGGTTGATAACGGCATCGTACTCCTGACGGAAACCCAAACCGAGTATGAGGTCCTTAAAGCCCTCGGGTAACACAGTAAAATCAACCAGGGAAAGTAACACCGCAGATCTGAATTCGCGAAGTGCGGACACCTATCGAAGTTGTCACATGGCACCAGCTGTTCGGATCTGCGGCCCAGACCAAGTGGTCAGAACCTTCGTCAGGGCCGTGGCTATAACCGTCTGCTCATTAGAGAAAAATCGGCGCCGGTATCAACGAGTGCGGTAACGTCGTGGTTGTCGGCGGATACCGGTGTTTCGGCGGAGACCAGTTGGTCGCAGCGCCTCGTCGAGGTCGTCGGGTCAGGTCATCGTCGGTCGGAGCGTCGCGGCGAATCGTCAGGTGGAGGTTCTTGACTCGGTCCAGTAGCGGCAGCCCTACCCCCGGAAAACGCCGTCTTCAGTTTTCCCGATGTGGGGACGTACCCCTGAAATGGCCAGAGGACGACGGGCGGCCGGGAGAAGAGAACCGCCTTGGGGATGGCGATGGGGACTAGCGTCGGTGCGAGGTCGAGGACTGATATTTATCAGCCAGGTACTGCTTGATATCCTGTGGTTGTTCATCGTAGCGCGGTTGAGGTGCGTTAGGTGAAAAACCCCTTAAACCCATTCTGCGGTAGGGGCAGTGTCGGACGATGTGGCCGGGCTCCCTGCAGTGGTAACTGAGCGGCCGAATGTTTGGCGAGCGCCACACGTGCGCTTTGCTCATGGCGGGCCTGGACTCTTGCAGAACGGAGGGTACTGCTGCGATTAGGTACTGCAGGGAAGCCGCAGGAGCGACAATAGAAAAGCTCGAATCGCTATCCCAGGACTTCACAGTGCGTCGCTGTACATCATAACGTAGGGCGTCGGGTGTGGAGCTGGGGGAGGCTGCACAACTCTTGGGATTTCGGCGCGGACCTCCTCTATTACGGCAGCGACGCTGGCCTGTGGTGCTTCAAAGCGAAGTTTCGCCAGTTCCTCGCGCACAAGGCTTCTTACAAGCTCCCCAAGCTCCACGGCGGGCAGCGACTTTCGCGTGTAATGCGAAGCAGTTGCCACAGTAGCGTGACGTCCGCAGTGCGCACCGTTTTTGCGGAGAAAGCTCGATACCCATCGCCTGCTTGATAAAGTCGGACACTGTTCTTGGCGGGTCACGGACCTGTCCCGCGAACAACTGCTCTTTTACGCCACGCATTAAGTGGCGTACCTTCTTGGCCTCGGGCGTAGCAGGGTCGGCCCGTTTGAACAGTCGTGTCCTGTCCTCGATGAACATCGCGACGCTCTCATTCGGCTGCTTTGATCTCTAGAGCAGGGCGATTTCAGCCTTCTCTTTTCTTTCGCTGGCAGTAAAAGTCGATACCAGCTCTCGACGGAAAACCTCTCAGGTGGTAAAGGAAGCTTCGTGGTTCTAGAGCCAAGTTTTGGCCGAGTCCTGCCGCGCAGAGTAGACCCTGCGCAATTTGCGCCCGCCGTCCCACTCATTGAAACCCGCCGCTCGTTCAAAGCTGGCCAACCAGTCTTCGATGTCCTCGAACCTGTCCCCGTGGAACGGGTGCGCACCGGTGCTTGCAGCTCTGGTGTCCCTGCTTGCAGTGGGGCGGCAGATCGTAAGCGGCCAGCGGCCACGCGCGCTGGCCAAGTTTCTGCGCATGTGTCTGCTGTTTAATTTGTGTGAAATCTCCAGCATCCAGAAGCGTCACCAACTGCCACGCACCGAACTGTATCTTTATGAAGCACCACGTACCATCCACCCCAACCCGCAGCTCAACTCTCCAAAGGTATCCACCAATTAGAAGGCGATGTAACAGCGGAAGGAGAAAGCGCGGAAGAAATTCATTTGAAAGGTGCAGTGGGAAAGCCATATGCCCTCCAGAAACACCATGCATTAACCACCACCCACTTCGCCTCAACCCAGTAAAACCATTCATTGGAGTAAAAGTTCCAAGGTAATTATCACTGGTAAATTCTAATCGTCCGTAAATATTTTGACCTCTTTGTTTGCACTACAAAATGAAACGCAGCAGCTAGTTTCTGCTGCAGTTACGTTCACGCCAAATGAGACGTGAGAAAAAGCATAGCTTTGGCAGATACCTAGGTCCATCTACCTGCCGATGCACACTGATATATCAGGCAATACATGTGTAGCCGTTTACACTTTTCCGTCCGGCTGTCCATCAGTCTGCTCATCAGAAAATTTGCCTCGTTTAACCAAAGCCTCTCTCGCCGAGCTCTCACTGACCTCACCGTTCTGCTGTCTAGCTGTATGTAACTCACTTACTGGTGGCGGTCGCCTGTAGTTCTTTTCCTCGATCAATTTCGATGGAGACGAAACGCCAAATAAAACGCTTTCAGTGTGCTATGATATAACGGTGTACAGTAAAAATCTCAACATGGTCGATACAACTCCATAGCCCTTTACAACGGCGCCTCTTTATCTCTTCCTTCTTTCAGTCCATCTTTTGTGTCTTCTCAAGCCGCTTTTTGTTGTCCAGCAAGAAGCGAGATAGTTGCTGTTACCTTTTCATACATAACACAAATTTAATTTACCAGAAGTGTACCTCATGCGCACGACCACTCATTTAGGAGCAGTGGTTGCCACATCAGGGGTTGTCACATCAAAGCGCGGGTGTTTAAGTCCACCGCTACGGTTTCGACCATTGCTTCGCTTGAACCTCATCCTGCATACAAGGCCTTGCTGCCCTTTTAAGCTATTTGTCCCTCTGATGACCTTTTTAACACATTGGTGCTCCATGCGACTGGTCCGAGCTTTACACGGATATGGCAACTCCTGGGCTGAACACAGGAGTCAGCCGTCCCGGCTTCACTCCCGACGTCAACGTCAAAGCTGTATCGCTATTTCTTACGCCTGCGGTTCATTCATAGTCAATCTACTCCTTTTATGATCTCTTGCGCAGAGGTCGGCGTATGTGCGGGTGACTGATGTTGACTGCCGCTACTAGGCATAGACCTTCATCTCAAAAATAGCGTTCGAAAGAGAACGTAATGAAGATTTGCGACGCTATTCCTGATTACTTCTGGATTGCTTCGCGCTTTGTGCGCAAAGAAAAAAATAAAACCGCCGAGGAAACATCGAAGATCCAGACGTTAGCCCACGTTTGAGAGCTTCAGAAGCACATGTGCCAGTTGTGGGCATGAGCAGCGTCGCTGAGGAGCCGTCTTCCAACAGGGAACGGATTCATCTGTGTCTCTACTTTGTCTTCGAGCAATACTGTATTGTTAGGAGCCGGTGGTCTGTTAGCCTTTGATACGCAGAAGCGCGACGTGTGCGGCTTTTTACCATAGTGAAGGTATGTGGCGACGTCGAGGCTATCTTCGTCGCCTATATCAGACTTCGTAGCTTCTAGCGTGGGTGTGGTTTCCCTGCCTTTGTAATATAGGTCTCCTTAACACGGGTGTTGCTGACGAATACTACGCAGTGCAGGGTTAAGTTGGAAGTCATATGTTACACAGTGACATTCGCGCAAGCTTGTTTGCGATGGTCTGCTTAACTGCTCTTGAGGCCGTTATTAAGTGGACGTAAACAATCAGCTGGCAATTGGCAGTTTAAGGTGGCTTCTGGACGGGCAGTGCTGATGGCTTGACTACCTCCGTCGGGAATTTGTGGGGCCATAACTGCACTGCTTGTCCTTAGAGGCTTTCATGGGGCGTATACGTAGATTACCGTATTCGGTCGGTGCGCTTTCAACTTGTTTCTGGTCTTTGAAATCGCCCAAGGACAAAAGAATGCCAGGCTGATCTGTTCGAATAGCCTCGCTGATTTTGGAATCGACTTCAAACGTCCTGCTGGCTTGGTCGGTGGTGCTTTCTGTCGCTGGTAGTCTCGCCTTGTTTTCACGCATCGCCTGCCGTGACGTCGACTAATCGTCGTATCAGTAAAAAGTTTCTATAATTCAGCATAAATAACGAGTAACTCTTAGGTTCACAGATAATGGTAAGCCATTTCAAACCTACATCAATTCTTCTCGAAGGCGGTTAGAAACGAAGAGAAGATAACCGGCCTTCGGAGGCGCGAACGTCTTCATGAAAATGCCATTTTCTAGACAGAAGGAAGACAAGTCCTGCTTGAACACAACGCGGGTTAAGAATTATCGCCTCTTCGGTAGAAGATGAAAGTCTGTAAATGATTGTCCGACCTTTGTTCTGACAGGCAGCCTGAGTAGGAGTGCCTGTGCCGAGACCAGAATACCCCTGTCAGTTTTTCCAAACAGTGATTAGGCTAGGTGACCTTTTTGGTTGACGAGAAAGAACTATGGGCGATGGCTAACGACTGCCATGGGAGGAGTACCGCATTAGCAGGGGAGGTTGCTATATGCTTCCTATGCGATTGGAAGGCAATGAGTGTCTCTCATAGAACACTCATAGCACTCATAGCACTTCGCAATCAGATGCGGGTATGGACATAGAACAACCGAAGGCTCAAAAAAGACAGGCCCCAAAAGACCAGCAAGAGGCCCAGAATCCCAAGAAGAGAATTGAAACAGACGCGGCGTCCCAACCGACGTAAACTTTCGCTGTTAAAGCCAAGGTAGCTCTCCAGCAGAATGAGAGGGTCAACAAGCTGGAAGCCCGAGCAGATAGCCTAGACGCGACATGCACAGATATCGCCAAGAACCTACAACAGACCAGAGAAGAAATGATGGACGCCATCAAGGCATCACAAGCCCAAGTGAGCGCAATAGCGAGCGCCGTTACGCAGCTGACAGTGCCCCAACATGGCAGCTCGTAATCAAGATATCATCATCTGGCAATGGAACTGTAGAGGTTTTCGAGGCAAAAAATCCAATCTGCAGCTTTATATTATATACTTAGAAGTCAAACCGGACATTATTACGATCCAAGAACCGATGGGACCCGTTAGTTTACCAGGATACAAAACCATATCACAAAAAACATACCACACAAAGCAGCAATGACAGCCACGCTAGTGGGTAACCAACTCACGGCCATTCAACATGAATTAGACGATTCTCAAGCAGACTACACACTCACCGCAATTATTCCCGTCAGAAAGAGGCAGGGGAGCCTATACGTTCTTAACCTATACAGCTCCCCAAAAGATCAATCCAGAGAAATCCCGGCAATATTAGAGTCCACCACGAAATTAGCCAAGAATGGGCAGCTAGTGATTACGGGCGACTTCAACGCGCCACACGTAGAGTGGGGATACCAGAAGTCAAGCAAGAAAGGCAACATCCTCTGGAACAAAATCCAAGGATTAGGACTCTCGCTACTAAACGATCCTAGCACAGTGACCAGAACTGGCAACAGCGTTAGCCGAGACACCACCCCGGACCTCACGCTAGCCAGGAATGTGCAAAACCCCGCCTGGCGAAACACAGGCACGGATCTAAACAGCGACCACTACATTCTGGCTATTACCCTTCGCACCGAGATTCGGAAGAAGGGCTGGAAGGTAACGAAATTTACAGACTGGGAAAATTTTCGGAAAGAACGGGATCAAACGGCCCCTACTGAAATCGAAGACATCCAAGATTGGGTTAAATCAATATGTAAGGATGTAGAGTCACACACAAGCGAAATAACAACAGACGCCGCACAACCTAACCTCGATTCAAGATTGGCACACATGTGGGAGGCAGAAAATAGTCTTATGAAGAGGTGGAAGAGACAGCGACTCAACAAAAGGCTACGAAGTCGAATCACCCAACTCGAAAGAGAAATTGAACAATATGCGATAGAACTTACCCGGCAACAATGGTATCAAACCTGTGACAGCCTGAACGGACAACTGGGTAGTAAGAGGGCGTGGCACCTGCTCCGCCACCTTCTCGACCCCACACAGTCCAAGTCGGCTGCGCAAGGACAGCTCGCTAAAGTCATCCGTCAACACTCCGGGGACGAACACTACTTCTTGGACCCCCTCAGGGACAAATACCTAAATACCGCATACGACGGAGAAACGAGCCCACAGTATTCGGGACAACCAAATCCGCAGCTGGACGAGCCGTTCAGTGATGCAGAAGTCTGGGCAGCGCTGAGCCAGCTTTGAACAACCTCAGCGGCAGGACCAGATCTGATTACGAATAAGGTCCTCCGTAACCTGGACCTGAAATCTGTCACTGCAGTCACAGATTATTCAACGTATGCTGGGAGACAGGAATCATTCCCAGCAGCTGGAAACATGCCCGAGTGACATTTATACCAAAACCCAACAAGAAACTCAACGTGGACAACCTAGGCCCATTTCCCTCACATCCTGTCTCGGGAAACTCATAGAGCACGTGGTTCTGAACAGACTGCGGGACTACACCGAAGACCACAACCTCATGCCACACTCCATGGTGGGCTTCAGAAGAGGACTCTCCACCCAAGACGTCATGCTCCAGCTATCACGTGACATACTCGACCCCTCCATTAAGAACACAAGAGCAATATTAAGCCTCGATCTCAAAAAGGCATTCGACAAAGTGTCACACAATACCATTCTGAAACACCTAGCCGACCTCAAACCAGGCGAACGGGCGTACAATTATGTTAAAGCCTTCCTAGAAAATAGAACGGTGGAGATCACCGTTGGACCACTGAAATCCACCCCAATCAGGCTTGAAAACAGAGGGACACCACAAGGAGCAGTCTTGTCCCCCTTCCTCTTTAATCTGGCTTTAATCAAGCTTCAAGACAGGCTCAACGCAATTCAGAACATCCATCACACTCTGTACGCCGACGACATAACTATCTGGACGAACCGCGGCTCCGATGGACAAATTGAAGAAGCTCTCCAAGCAGCGGCTGAAACGGTTGAGTTGGAGGCAAGGAGAGCCGGCCTCGAGTGTTCCCAACCAAAATCAGAACTCCTAATCGTACGGCGGAGCAAGAAACCTGAAGACAGGATCCCCATCAACATTATGATCCAAGGCAAAAACATAGATGAAGTGGAGAACATACGGGTCTTAGGACTCCACATCTCCAACACCTCCCGCAACACTGTAGCACTGGGGAGACTCGAAAGCTCAGTACACCGGGTGGCGCGCATGATCAGGCGCATCGCCAACAAGAGACGAGGCATGAAGGAGCACGACCTATACAAACTCCTTCAAGCATTCGTCATCAGCAAAATTACATATGCCTTCCCATATCTCCATCTCAAGAAAGGAGAACAAAAGATCGATACCCTAATAAGGCATGCATACAAAACGGCGTTGGGCCTTCCTAAATTCACAGCCAACGAGAAACTCCTCGCCCTGGGAGTACACAATACCTTTTCTGAACTTAAGGAAGCCCACCTAACAACACAGACGGCTCGACTCTCCAGCACTGCAGCGGCCAGAATTATCCTGGACAGACTTGGCATCGAAGGGGAGCGTATGGCGGACCATCCAGGCCCCGTTCCTAGCCATATCCGAAAAAAGATAAAAATATTACCTCTACCCAAGAACATGAACCCGCAAAACCAACAGGGTCGGCGGGAAGCAAGAGCCAGAGCTCTGCATCGACGCTTGCAGAGTCTTCCAGACGTCATCTACGTCGATGCAGCCAACTACCAAGACAGCCCCCACAGATTCGCCATCTGTGGGGTATCTCATCCTCAGGACCCGGACCCGGCCACTCCACTCATGGCCGCTACAGTATTTACCAAGAACGCGGAAACCGCGGAAGAAGCTGCAATTGCAGCTGCTATCGCCTTTACGGACGCTACAACCATCGTTAGCGATTCCAAATATGCCATTGCGAACTTTGCCAAAGGCCGCATCTCACGGCCAGAAATATCCCGGACAATGTTAAAGACACATTCCCCTCCGAGACATTGACCTGGTATGGGTCCCGGCGCACGCCGGAAACCCCGGAAACGAGGCCGCCAACGCACAAGCTCGAGTTAAAGCCGGCCGAGCAGTAGACGGTCCGAACCCGGAGGCAACCGGTGAAGCGCTAACCTCCTATCACGACCACATCACCCATTTTAGACTCGCACGTAGGCAGTTCCCGCCGCCGCACCCCTCTCTGTCAAGGGAGCAGCAGGTGGCGTGGAGAAGACTACAAACCGACTCTTTCCCCAACCCAAATGTGTACTCGCACATATTTATTACAACCTCCAGCCCTAACTGCCGCTTCTGCGGTGCAAAAGCTACTTTAGACCACATAATCTGGGACTGTAAAGCACATCCCCCACCCCCAGATCTCTTGGCTGCTCCCTCACCTGACGCGTGGCTTTCAGTAAAGGTCAGCGACGACCGAGGCACTCAAGTCAAGGCTGCCGAATGGGCCTGTGCGGTACGAGACCTTCATGGTCTGGACCTCACTTACTGACCACGAATCTACACTTTCTTTCAATAAAGTTTTTACTCACTCACTCACTCATAGAACAGTTGGTTTCTCTGTTTCAAAGAGACGAGCTTTGTAGAAGGCGAAAGAATCTACTTCGTCCTTCTGAATGAGTACTGCGCCTGGCACAAGGCCACCGCCATCAATGAACGAGAGTTTCTTAAAAACCACAGAATGAAGGCACATAACCGAAGAATTCTGCGCACTGACTTATTGTAGTAGGTGGTGGAAATTTCGCTCCAGCGGCAGTACTCTGCGCGTGATGGGTGCTCAGTCACTGACAATTTAATACATGATTTCGTTGAGTATCCATGCAGACTGTAGGTAATCCTCAAAGCATGTCGGGAAAGCTGCAGCGTATTCAAGATACAGGAAACTGTCTTCCCGCTTGAAGCCTGCTAGAACCGTGTCGATGGCTCGCTGGAAAGTTTCATGTTCAAAAAGCAGTGCAATGTGCATTGCCTTAAACTCTAGGTGGCCGACCAGCATGACAAAGGCGGTCTTCTTTTAACTTCTTTCACGAGGTTCGACCTCGAAGTAGACGCTCTCACGATGCATTAACGAGAGAAATTTGCGTTGTAGAGTCTGTCAAGCCTGTCTAGGATTGGAGAAGGTTCACACGTTTATTTTTTTCTTCAAACAACAGTAATGAATGCAAAACTGACGCATGCTATCTTTCTTCACAAATAACGAAGAGATGACTCCCATGAGCTCTATGACGGCTGTGCGAGGTCGCCCTGTACCTTGCCTTCGACTTGATTCAGAGCGCTTTCATCTTGCCATGACGCTTGGTATCAACTTGAAATGGACACTTCGCGCCTTTACTTAGCGGCGGAATTATATAACTCTTGTGATAAGCACCTCAGCTTGTAAATTGTTAAAACCGGCGTGGTCTTGCAATCACAATTTCTCACCCTAGCAGCAATTTTGCGTTGCCAGGATACCCGCTCCTGCGGACACTCTACCGGTTCTTTGGGGTGGGATACTAAGTTCCTCAACTGAACTGAGAGCAGCACAATGTCGGTGTTGTGTAACAAGTGAGAATTGATCGCAGCAGAGATCTTGATTGACCGCTAAAAAGACCACTCCTAAACCACATCGCTCGAGCACTATCTATTGTAGAACTAAGAATATCGATCCTGGGTGGTTGCCCGTTACCAGGTGGCGCCTGCTAATACGGATCTGTTGTTCTTGCACTGTGATTGTCCCTTACCTTTTCTTCACCTTTGCCTCAAAGGTTACACTTTATACAGAATAATCCGCTCCTATTCATGTTCTGAGAAAACCTGCCATATGCGCTCCACCTCATTCTTATCCTTCTAGTTATTTCCCTCTCATGGTCCGGTTCAGCTGTCAATGCCTGCCCTAAGTAGACATATTCCTTTACCACTTCCAGCACCGCGCATCCAATTGTGAACTCCTGTTCTCTTGCTAGAAAGTTGAACATTACTTTGGTTTTCTGCATGTTAATTTTTAGACCCACCGTTGTGTTCTGCCTGTTTAAATCGTTGATCATGCTTTGGTCACCTCCTGAGTGACTCAGCTCAGCTCAGATCATGAGTAGCAGTTTACCAATATTCATCAAGAGAAATGTGTACAGCAGCTGTATCTTACCGGTATTCTTCTATGGGTCAGAAACATGGAGGCTAACGAATAGGGTTCAGCTTAAGTTAAGGACAAGCCATGGAAAGAAAAATGATGGGTGTAACGTTAACAGACCTGAAGCAGGAAGAGTGGGTGAGGCAACAAACGCGGGTTAATGACATCGTAGTCAAAATCAACAAGAAGAAATGGGCTTCAGCAGGGCATGTGATGCGAAGGCAAGATGACCGCTAGTCCTCCTTAAAGATAGCGGAGTGAATTCCAAGAGAAGGCAAGCGTAGCACGGGACGGCAGAAGGTTAGGCGTGCTAATGAGATTAAGAAGTTCGCATGTATAGGGCGGGCGCAGCTGGCAAAGGACAGGGTTAATTGGAAAGATATGGGAGATGCCTTTGCCCTGCAGTGCGTTTAGTGAAGCTGATAATGTTGATAATGATGATGATGATTCCGCTCCTCTGTCGACCAGCCTAGAAACTCTAGGGCTGCCAATAACGATATCCAGGTCGCAGGTTCTTCTACTCCAGCGGTACTTAAGTCTTGATATAAGGTCAGTTCTTTGATCGTGCATAGGGCACCATGTCTTTGCAGTTTTGAGAGAAATCGCGCTCGCTTTTCTGTCTCTTCTGCCGCACCGAGAATGTGGCTGAGTTGCGTCGTCGCCTGCTGAGGATGCTCGATGTTCCACCGCAAAACAACCTAACCTCTGTAGGCTGCTTCTATCAGTTTCACGTACGGTTCTGTGGGATCTTCCCCCAAAGGCGCGGGGTATCTATTACCCAGTTATGCAAAGCGGGATGCGGATGATGAAAGTGTGAGACGATTCCTTATTTAATACGGTCAGGGCAGGCAGACGTCGACATCACATGGTAGTTTTGTGGAACTAGCTTGCGGGGCATCAGATGAGAAATCCCATAGACGCATCCTCTAATGAGGTAGGCAGCCCTACCACAGTAAATCATGCGGACGTTGGTTGGAAATCCTGAAGGTGTCGTACTTCATGGTGGTTAATTTTTGTTCTCTGCTTAGTTAAGCGAGAACGTGGCGTTTCACTCGTGGTACATAGGGCTGCCGTCGGACACTCATGACAGATATTTGGCTTTTAACCGCGCCGGTGTAGTTATGGAAGCTCGTGAAGGAAGGAGTCAGCAAAGGTTCGCCTGGAAAACTCTGTGCGTAATAATTTGCAAGCTGTCCCCACTCTTTGCAATTCTATTCGGGTCGATTGGGGTGACTTGAGCGTGGTGGCTGCATTGGCGGGTGCTGTTGTTGAGGGTCTTATGACTGACGTGTGCTTTGTGGACTCGACGAGAGTCATAAGATGATTACAGAAACGGCGAGAAAGAGTTGCTAGTTATATGTGCTTTAGTCGGAGCTAGGTTTTCTCGCTTGTCGCTATTGCTCGTCAGACGCTGCTCAGGTGTCGCACCAAACTGGCTGAGCCTTGGACGCCTCTGCGGCCTCGAGCCGCAATTTCCAGTAACGAGAGACACCTGGTAGGCAAGCCCCACACCAGCTCGTCTTCTACAGAACCACATCGCGGACGCCACGCGACACGTGACTGGTTCGGACGCTTCGATATGGCTTTTAGCGTGATGCTACATTTGTTGTGTTAAGAGCACGGTTGACTTTAATGTTTGCGAAAACATTGGCTTGTAGAGTCATGTGAACTGTGTGCTATAAAGCGTGCGCTCCTTCTAGCGTAGCCTTTGTCGTGATTAATTCCCCTGGGAAAGAACAATTCTCCTGACAATACGTCAAAGGCTTCGTTTTATATGAAGCTTCCTTTTCCGATGCACCGCAGTCCAATAGGAGTTCGAACTGAGGGTTAACTTCTTAGAAACTACGGCCACGTCCTCCTCTCTGTTCGGTATGGGCAGCAACTACACATGTTTCATGTGGCACCTTTGACAGCACGGAGGCAGACGTCAATGTCAGGAAAAAAACTGGCAGTAAACTAGAAACATTTATTCGACATGCAGCGGTCCACAACTAAGATATATGTCGCTGGTGGCGACCTCAGCAAGTGACGATGATTGGAGATAAGAAGGCCAATAAATCAACCAATCATCATAGCACCCGGTGGGTAGAATTTTCCTAGAGGAATCTGGTCTCCTCTCACGTGAGAACCAAAGCAAGAACGTGTCCCAGAACATTAGCCGCAATTATCAAACGCTTAAAGCAGTGCGGCATCAAGTTGGCCTTTGTGAGTACGAACCACTCAAAAATTTTCTTATTTTGTGAAGCTCTTCAGGCTTCCATTCATGATACCCTGTGCTGCTCACCTAAACCATGCGCAGCTTTGAGGGAAGGGGTCTAGGAAGAGCGACTGTTTTTTTGGTTACTATTTGTTGTTCTTGTAGTGCTTTTCTTCACCTTCGCCCCAACCAAGTTTCTTTAAATTTGCCTTTAAATAAATAGCGCTACCGTAACCATAAGAGCTGTGGGTTGTTCTCCCCATCACCCGAGACTGTTGACAGCTATAAACAATAGAATGTCAACGGGGATGAGTGTTCGTTGTGGTCCCCATCACCCGAGACTGTTGACACCCATAAATAATGGAATGTCAACGGGGTTGAGTGCTTAGCGCAGCTTACCTTTCTGTGCGAAAGACACTGAGGAATCCACCCAGCTCCCGGTCGAATGTCTCCTAGCAGCCACAGCAATGGCACTCGTTTTGACTACATGGTAGAAGAGTACAAGTTTTTAAACGCAATGGGCTGTCGCAGTCGACTGCGAAAAAGACGCAGTTGGAGGCGCAACGAAGAAGGTAGCTGTAGGCCACTGTTCAGAAAGGGCAGTTGGGGATTGAGAAACTGAGCGAGAATAGAGAGCTCATGCTTTCCTCGACAAGGCACATGACAGGACAATGCCTTCAGCTGGCCTAGGATAGAGCAGTTGAGTATTTCTTATGTAATAGTGGGAGGTTTTAATCTAAATTTATGGGTAATTTTTTTTGCGGATATCATCGCCACAATTGTCATACTGCAGATATTTTGTGCATTTGTCCTGTAGGATTGCAGCAAAATTTCATGGCGCGCTGAGCAGAAATGCAGCAAAGCCAGTACTTGTTATAGCACACAGCGTGAAAAAGCTGCTTGCACCTTTCCTGAACAAAACTGCCTGAATGGCTGGTTGATATTTTTGTTCGGCCGATGGTGGTTGCCGACCACGTTTGCAGCCTTCAGGGCATTTGTATGCTATCAGGATGCACGCATATGCTGAAAGGCACTTTCCAGTTCTTTTAATGCAATTATTCATAGCACCAAATCCTATTTGTTCCGGTGACCGGGTATAGAAGGAATAGTGGCATAAATATATTATTTTATTTTCAATTTTTAATAACTTATTCTTACATGCAGGAGGTCCAGCTTTCGGCCCATGCTGTTGGGGAAATAAGAATATTATTCGGCACATTAGATTTCTCTAACCACAAATGTGTTTCGGTTTTTACATTATTCTTGCCACTGATATTGTGATCTTACTATATATGGTGCTCCCAGTCTTGCGCCGATATTTTGTGTCTTCTTTTCCATTACTTTGTTGCGGTCGAAATAAAGTTTGTAATAAGCGAGTGCAAGTTGTAAAGCAGCCTAATTTCCAGATATTATTATTTACGAATATCGTTCCATTTTGAGTAAAAATGATATCATCCAGTGAAGCCATCATTTGTGATGGCTCAGCATTCGATACGCCTGCATGTTCCCGGATACTAAACAAATCCATGACACCACTCTCTGCACTGAAGCAAATTGCTCTGGCTTATATGTGGTCAGAATATAAGAACTCGTTCTTGTATACTCTGACGGATCTGGTTCCCCAATGGCATCGACAGCAGCTCTGGTGATACCAGCTCGAAAGATAACTTTTAAATTCGTGCTAGAACATATTTCAACATCAACCGCTGCTGAACTTGCGGCTCTTAGGGAAGTGATTTGGCGCATCTGTGGGGCACAACTTCAAAGGTGTTGTATATTCACGGATTTTTAAGCTGGACTAGAAAATATAAGACGATTTCTACGCTACACCACCTACCAGTCGCTGGCAATAGAGATCACTGAGCTGCTTTAATCTGCTCAAGAAATAAGCCACAGATTATTATTTCAATGGATCTCTGGACACTGCAGGCACGGTGGAAATAAGGCCGATGCTGAAGCAGATTCAGTGCAGAAGCAGAGTGCTTCCAGCAAAGGCCTCTGTACAGTTGTGCCTTTCTCTAGAACGGACACCACTTGCCTTGTCTCAAATTTTATGAAGAGTGCGGCGACAAGATACTGGAAGCAGCCAGACACTGGGCAAACCGCCTGAAAAGACCAGAGGCGGGTATGAAAATTTGGCTACCGTGTCGAACTCCGCGGCTTCATGCATACCTGATGCATACTTCGTTTAGACGTTCCTTTCACGCGAATGTGCTTACAATTCATTGGACGAGCAGACAGCCCAGACTGCTCTACACGTGGCGTAACGGAGACTGTGGAGCATGTAATTACTAGTTGTTTGACCAGTATATGCGCGCCAGAGCGGAATGTTGGCTGCTTCCTTGAAGCGTGTGTAATTCCCCGACAGGGGCCCTTAAGGGATAATAAATTATGATGGTGTGTACAGAAGGCCTCTCTCGGACGCCTTACTGCCAGGCGCTTCGCCGTAAAGATGGCAAGCAGCCCAGGCAATGCGGTCGTTTCTACGTGTTTTGAGTGACACGAGTCTGGAGTCGCGGTTATTATGATATCAAAAGTGTGTGCGCAGACTCTCATCTCTTTTCACACCACATTTAACCTATCAGTACCCTCTTTCCTCGCCTCATCGCATTTCCGAGTGAAGACTAGCAGGGCAAATATCAATCTTTCTGGCCGACCTCTTTACGTTCGTTTCACTAAGTTTATCTATATATCTAGGTGGATTTCCCTCATTAAAAAAAGCCTACGCATACCAGAAATCTTCGAAAATAGCCCTGACCTCGACAACGCCGTACCTAGAAAAACAGGTGCGGTGAGTAGAACTGGAATATCATTTCAAGTGTTTGAGCCTACGTTAGCAGTCCCACAGTGCTCTCGCAATACAGCAGTGGTTCGGTAAGCGGCGCTTTCTGAATGCCCTGCCTTACTGTCGTTCCTATAATGACCATTGTAATCACGGTCTTAATGTAGTAGGGGTCATGTCAATGTGCAGCTGTGTAGTGACATTTCAGCAACCGCAATAAATTCCGTGTCATTAGCGTGTGTCGAAAGTGCCTGTATTCAGAATTAAAACACTCGGCTGCTGTATACACACATTTCACAAAAAAATGGTTGTAGTTTGCCTCTGTTTATAGTTTGCCTCTGCCTGGAGCGACGCGATAGCTACAGCTGGCCGTGTGGAGCTCGCTCAGTCGAATTGCAAACTCAGTCTTTCGCCGCTTTGTTTCAGTGGGCGTCCCTTTTTCATCTTCATCCCTGGACGTGGATTCACTCTCTCCTCCTCTCCCCCACTCCACTCCCCCTCCCTACTCGGTTTCTTCGACGCGTTGCGACGCTGGCAGCTGCTCCGCACCATGTGACCAACCACAAGCCCAACCACGTGACCAGTGACGGCGCCGCCACGCTGACGGCTCGAAATGATACCGTATTGTAGATCTCGCTACAAGAAAACACCCAAATTGAATTAAAAGGCTCATCCTCGAGAACAATCAAAATGAATGGTTTTATTTACTCCATATAAGTGGAATATTTTATTTACTCCTCTGCACAATGGAGGAATTTAGAAATACACGTTAGTAAAATTTTTTGCTACCCACAGAAATGGAACACGAAAATGGCGTCATGTTTGTTCATCCTCATTAAACCTCATGCTTAAAGCAGTGCCAGCGGCGAAAACGGACAGAAAGCAGCTGAAGCAGACGGAAACCCAGATTAGGCAACTGTGGTCCTCTAATCTGACCTCGCGTCCCGCCTTCTGTTCGTCGTCTGCAAGCATATGCGTGTATAATTCGCCGGCTGCATGCATACCGTCTGCATGTATAATTTCGCCGTCTGCATGTATTTTTTATTACAATAGCAGTACACATCCCAAACACACGTTACTAAGTCATGCGCGCCACAATGCATTCACTAGGTGCCCCTTTAACAGGCGCGCACCAATGACTCGCTCTCAATGCTGTGCTGTTCACTGCCTTTTTTCTAGTTCCTTATTGCTTATATGTGTCGTATTAGGGTGTATTAGCAATGTGCTCTGCATTAGCTCTTTTCTCGTGCTTCGTTGCTTAGGTGTGTTGATCTGCACTGTTTTCTGAATGTTTGTAGATAGTTCATGTGCATAAAACATCGAATAATATTGTAAGAAATACCATGGTAAAAAAACAAACAAAAACATTCAAGGCCTATGCGTTGCGCGCTCACATGGCGTGCAGAACACCTGGGTGCAAACCCACATTCCGACTGTATTCTTTTTGTATAATTTAGTTTCTAGGATTTAGTGTTTGTTTTCCGACTCACGCCGGCCAACGGGTGACAACGGCTTTTCAGCAGTATGAGCTCCTCACGCTACTCGGTAAAAAGCCTAAATCACCTGCTCTTTTCTTTCATCACTTTAGAAAAAAATATGTGTAACTTCATACAGCGCCCTTGACATGTTCAACAAGAACTCGTAAGTGAACACCACCACTAAGAAGAAATATTGTCACACAATTTTATGGTTCATTTATATTTGTTCCTCAACACTTACGAGCTGAATTTATGTTACTGTTTGATACGCGAGTTACGGCCCGGTGTCGGGGCAATGATCGTATTCATGGATGACAGCTACAGAAAAATTCAAGCCTTTTCTCGCTATTTTACGGTCTTTGTCTGAAAATATCGCTTTCAAGTTTTTAATGAGCGGGCACGGGAGCAACGGTCATTCACTTCTACCATATCCCCCACGAGCATATTCTGCTCTCTTTGCGGCCGAGTGGTTAGATACTTTGTTACAATAGGTCCTCTCAATAAAGAATGCTTTTGAGTGGGGCGACCTTCTCCTGTTAAGACTTCAAAGACATTGCTTGTGTCTTTTGTCACATTCGCCTGAAATATCTATTTGGAATGAACTTTTGTGGAAGCTGTGGCCGCTGACATAACTTGTTGGTTTGAAAGCTGTAAAGGTTCAATGACTGAAGCAAGTGGTCTTTGCTTTCTTTTCAGATAAACGCAGAACCATCACCGCCCCTTTCTAAGGTAAAAGGTGGCGGAGTGGTTTTTACTTATGTCAGATTTCTGTGACGTTGACACCATCACACATACCGTTGACGAAAGTAAGTCGCAGCTTGGCGTTTGGAGAGAGATGACTTTATTAGCAGGAAAGCAGGCATATGTAACGTCTAATGTTGTTGTCTCGTCCTATAATCGCATTCGCATTATCATAAATATGACATAACCTTAGCAGCACAGCGCATCGGCCCAATATAAAAAATATGTTGAGAAATGTTGGTAATTTCAAGTACCGGTCTTGGCCAACGTATTTTAAATATTGGGCCAATGAGGTGTGCTGTATGGGAAGTATTAAAGCATACCAGTGACAGCAGTCTGAATGATTATTTGCCTGGAGGTTGTTTAACATTTTCAGTACATTGTTATTTTGCAACCCAATTCAACGCAATTTACACAACAGAAAACGAGAAGTGCGTTAGTATTCTAAGCAGTGACGATAATATTCAAGGCATCATGGGGTTACCAATCATTTATTTTTGCGGATATCTGTGATATCTGTGCGCCCAAACATGCGAGTTGCACCGCGCAATGTTTTCAAAGAAAACGAAAAATTCTTTCAAGGCTTGGTCGAAGGAACGCAAGAAACACACAATGTTCAGCCTAATAGTGTTGTCCTATTTATAGCACTGTATACGAGCAAGTGCGCATCCACAAAAATAAAGGTTGTGGATCTCAATATGATTTTGAAGGCACAGGTGTAGTTGTCATAAAAAAGCGCTATGACGGAAGGTGTTTTGGTATACACAGAGTTGAGTCAAATATATATTTTGTCTCCGTGCCACTCGAAGACAGCAATATCGGTTCCGAGCAACTTCTTACTTTTCGTGCCTATAGCTGCACAGTAGTAGTCTTCACATAAGCCCGCCGCCAAAATCGACAGACTGAGGTGTCAATATCTACGCGTGACTACTGCATATTACTTATTCTTTTAAGTAAAAATGAAGATTTAGGAAGCCAATCAGGCAGAAATAGTTTGATCTTTTTATATTAACATGGACATAAAAGGACATGTTGGTATCTGGCTATGGGGCCGGCTACTGATTTGCACACAATGGAAGAAAAACACTTAAGCCGGCGACATAAAGCTCAACAAAGCACAGCTACAGCACACAAAAACTACATGACAATTATAATAACGGACACTCCAAATATAAAAAGAAAAATAGATTACAATAAATATTTCCTAGAAAAATTTAATTACGATATACTATATGTACTAATCGCAGCAAAAAGATAAATTCAAGATATGAAAAGGAAACAATGATCTCCAGGAATAATGATATCAAATACATAAAATAAATAATACAAACACATGAATGATTGCCAGGACATTAAAGAGCAGAACAATAACGATATCATATACGTCAGATTCATACTAGAAAAACATACAAATTTATTGCCAGTGCACTGGGCAGCACGTACCGAGGCGAATAAGCAAAACATTTATAAAAGCAATATCTTCTTTCCGAGAATGGCACTGTCCTTGAGAAAAGATTTCAGTGGTGTGATCGCCCGTTTCTGTTGTATGGTCTACTCCAGCTTTCTTTACATATAGTGAGCGCCTATAAACAGACGTAGAAAAAAGTTTTAAGACGATCTTAATGTAAAATCTCACCCGATAAAAATGTGCCACCGTATCCGCAAGCGTTCGCATGACTTTCCCGCTAGCAGTGATTAAGAAATTTTTGCACTTTCTTGCGAAATGATTGGCCCGAACGCAAGTTCAGGGACACCAATTATCTCTCAGCCGAGTGCTATTGAGTTCATTTCCGGAATACGTTGCAACAACTATAAGAATAATTTGTAAAATTTAGTAAACAATGGACGCAATTTAGATATACTGCGTGCATTCTGCTGTGAAGATTGATTTTACAGGGTAGTTTTTTAATATGCATAAAATTAAAGAGATGGGAGTTCTTACTAGCATCCCGGAGTTCGCAAAGTTTCATTTGTGTATTCAGCGGCCACTACGTAAACAAAAGCAGTTTTCCCTCGTTAATCAATCAATAATAAATAATGAATATCATAATGAAATGCCTGCATTCATATGACTAATCTAAATTAAAGAACACAAGAAACGAACATTCAAATGCTCTGTTGTTGTCGATAGCAGGTGTAAGCTTTAAATGCTTTGAAGATAAAGCATAATGAATTATAAAATGGCTCAGAGAAGGAGGAAGCCGCGCACGAGCACATAGAGGCTTCGTGATGGCTCTATTCAGTGCAGAAACTCGAGTTTCAGCTGATATCTAGATTTGACATTGAAGTAAACTTGGGTTTCAGCGATTTCATAGCAAAAACTTTAAGTCAAATACCTATGCATACTTTGACTATGGCCAATGCGATGTTGTCCCCAAGTTTGGCCTTTGTCATCACCAACATTTGATCCATCTCACCCCAAAAATTTGACCGTCGCTGATTCGGGCCAAAATCGAGAGCGAACTTAATTTGAATGTGCCCATTATAATGGCGACCTAGAAATTTGGCCTTGGCATTAAAAACTTTGGCTTACTCCCAACATCCAAAACTTTACCTTCTCAGATCTGGACCAATGTCGATGTTCAGGCTAATTCAATGTGCTCGATAGGATGGTGGCCTCCAATTAAGGCCTTGCGAGAAATCCTTGCAAAGATGACCACTGTCCAACTGCAAATCATAGACAACTACTTTACAGACCACATGACGGTGTTTGACAGAATCGGTGCGAGTCAAGAAGCATAACTTAATAAATGGTGAAAAACTGCAAATCGAGTACTTTTCCGAGTACACATTGGAGCCGCAATCAACAAGTTAAGCCAAGAGATTAGAAACATCAAAATTATAGTATAAGCAAGAATGAATATCACTGAACCATTCAGTTTAAAATAGATAAACCTCTCTAATTATTTGCCTTTCTTAGCATGTGACACGGCTCTCGGTTATCACGTGGTTTTTTATGTGCGGCGGCCCGCGTTTCCATCGCCGGCTGCCGAAGAAGCAAGGTGGCGTAAGCACGCGCGACATATAGCGGTCGCCATTAACTGCAATCACGATTAATGCAGTTTCGTAAACGTGGCGGACGGCTGAGTGGCGGCGGCGGCGGCGTCCGCCCGAGGCGACCGTCCCGCCGTTCCATGTAGCACGTGCTGGAGCCACCCACATTTTTCGGAATGGAAGCATCGCTGGTCACGCCAATCGCTACGTATGCTTCAGGGGCCGATCCATTTAGCCGCTTTAACTTTGTTACCTGGCACCGCGTTTAACATCTTTTGCTGCATTCATAAGGTCCCTCTCGTTGTTTGAAGTTTTAACAGTCGCTCTCTCGTGCAGTGTTACGGTTATAACGTGTTTTAAACCCAAACCCTTAATTGGAACCATGGAGTGAATTCTGCTGACTAGATAGAGAATTGTGTTGATGCACTTAATTTTGCATGCATTGGAAAGGAAAGTTCTTGAAAATATAGGCACAGTTGTTCACCACAGTTCATCAAACACTTTTAACGGTTTGGCCAACTATTATAGTTTTTGCAAGGAACGCGAAATCAACATCATTTGCGTAGAAATAAATCCCCCGTCTTTTTTAGACCCACATTTCTTTTTCAGTTACGAGTGCTTTGCATAGTGTGACTTACAGAAGTGGTCAGAGCAAAGTGTCTTATTGTTCGCTTCATACCCACTATACACCATAAATCATATACACACCGGTATCAACAGTAGAGAAGCTTTTCAAAATCTCGGCGACATGCATCGCACATTACGGGAAGCGCGAAAGCAAACCAAACTCCAATCTACAAGACTCCTGTCCACCTAGTTCTTGATTGTGTTCGTTTGGAAAGTAACCGTGATAAGCTGAATAGAAATCTTGCGCATACAACAAACCTGAACCAGAAAGGGAAAACTCACAGGCGCAAACTTCAACTGCATTTTTATTGCGACTGCAACATAGATATAAGCTTTCTCGAACAGATAAATGGCAAACAAAAAACGCTTTGATATCTGCAATGCCACACGTGCGGAATACCCACCGCGACTCTACGTTACCTTTCTCCCATCTTAAAGGTTCAATTCTTTATCAGTTAAGGCTATCGACAGAGCACTGACATATACCTGGCTATATCTAAGAATTTCTCTGCCCTCTACATTCTCCCGGGCCACCTGCTCCTTATGGGAATATATTATAGCATTTGATTTATTAAATACAGGACGGCACCCTTCTTAGACCAGCAATGCACTGCTATATGTCCTTCTTCGCCTTGCCGCAACTTGCGGCAGTGTTGTCCTAGACGCTCATTTATGCATCGGCAAGTTTGGCCGATGTAACATTTGACACATGGCAAGGGTACCGAATAGAGCATGCCTTCTTTACAATCAACAAACCTATTTTGATGCTTTATTATGCCTTTGACAATACCAGGTCTAATCGGACGGCTGATCCTGCACAGTATGCCTAGTTTCATGGGTGCTGAGAAGGCCACTCTTGGATGCGGGAAAGGTACGATACACTCGCAGTTGATGTTTATCAGTGTTTTATGTTTGTCATTAACCTGATTGTGGAAGCCTATATGTATGTTGCACTCGCAATAAAAATGCAGTTGAAATATGCGCCTGTGTACGTGTGCTTAAGATTTTCATCCAGTATGAACAACCAGCTCGCCCAAAACTCAACGATGCGTGACAAGCTCTCCGATTGTAGAAAAAAAGTCATCCAAGATATGCAGTCCACATGGTTTTTCACATCCTTCGAATAGTTCTTTCCGCTTTTCAGTACGCAGCCTGATCGCCCACACACTTTGTTCACGTTGCACACAAAGGGACCGAAATTGCTACACACATTGTTTCATCCTCAACACTTACCAGCAGGAAATATTGCCGTGAAGTTTAACAACTCTTGTATCCCTAGAAGCTTGCATAGCGTGAACAGATTTGGTTCGGTTTAAGAGGTCTAACCTCCCAAAGCAGGTAAAAGGCTATGAGGGACGCCGTAGTGGAGGGAAGCGGCTATATCGACCGTCTGACGTTCTACAACGTGCAATGACATCGCACAGTACAAAGCCTCCAGCTTTTGGTCTTCATCGAAAATGCGACAGCTGCGACTGGGCTCGAACAGACGACCTTCGGGTCAACAGCCGAGCACCATGGCAACTGAGCCATCACGGCGGCTAATAGAGTAAACATTTTTTACACTGATTTGTAGTACTGATGTTTAAAAATACATCTTTTTTCTTTGCGCCATTGTGTTTTAGAATTCGCTGCTTGGAAAAATTCTTTAATTCCCATACAAAAATTCTTGGAAGTCGTTGCCCTCGGTGCTATTTTGCGATGTATATTACCGCTGCTATTGTGTTAAAAGTTCGTAGCCTTTAAGTTTCACTTCCCACCTCTGTAGTAGTCTTGCCCATGCTACATTGTGTGCAAAGAGAGGTAAAGAGAGAGGAACCGCCATGGGCGATTCCATTTCGGTCACTTGCACCAACCTTGCCTTGGAAACCATCGAGGCAATCGCCCTTGCTTCTTTTCCTCGTCGCCCAAAAATTTTTCTGCGCTATGTAGATGACTGTTTCTGCGTGTTGAACCGGCAAGACGCGCCTGCCCTACTACAGCATCTGAACTCCATCCAACCAACGATACAGTTTACATTGGAAGAAGAGAGTTCCGGCCGCATTGCCTTTCTCGATGTTTTAGTACAGCGCACAGCGAATGGCCTCGTGACGTCGGTTTACCGGAAAGCCACACATACAGACCCATACCTGAAATTCGCCTCTGCGCATCCGGTTGGGCACAAGCGTTCCGTGGCATCAGCGTTCTTCACACGCCCGCAACGCTTATGTTCTACCCCAAAAGCGCGAAGGAAAGAATAAAAAAGAATAATAGAAGAGCTCTCTAGAAATGGCTGCCCAAGGCAAATTCTTCACTCGCAGCAACGCCGATCTTGAAATCCACCCACAGCACCGAAGAAAACAGAGCGGAAGCGAGTCCCCATTCCTTACGCGGTTGGTGTGAGCGAAACACTGACAAGAATCTTCAGTGTCTATGACGTTCAACTCTGCCACGTGCCTACAAACAAGCTCAGACAGCAATTTGTGCGAGTGAAAGACAAGCTTGAAAGCACTAGATACCCCGGGGATGTTTACAAGATTCCTTGTCAGGATTGCGACACAGCCTACATCGGCGAAACTGGGAACTACAGGAGACGGCTCAGGGAGCATAAAAATGATGTCGCCAAAGGGGGCACCGAGGAAAACGCCTTGGCAGATCACCAGAAGGGCACCAGTCACATTATCGCCTGGGACGCAGCCAGTACCATTTCCACCAAGAAATCAGCATCTTCCCGCCTACTCCTAGAGTCATTCCATGTCAAATGAACTCCTCAGACTCTTAATCGGACACATGGGCCCATTCCTGCAGCATACGCATGCTCATTACTGCGACCTTCACTCGTATAAACACGGCCGTTCCGTTTTTCGTTTTCATAAGTGAACAAGGGACACGTATTGGTCCCGAAACGTCATTTGTTTTTACCCACTCGTTGTTCCTTTTCTTGGCGAGAGTTAGGTGTTTCCATAATATCATAAAAGTGTACAGAACGGTGGAAGTTCGTAGCCATAAAACCGAAGCATTTAGATAGAATAGATGTACGTACTCGAGTCAGTACGAGGTAAATACTTTATATTAGAACTTTTTCTCAAATATTGATGGGGCTTCTGGTAGAACAGTTGATGAAAAGTTGCTATAAAGTTAAAGTTTAGTTGCCGTCATGTTGCTTGTCAAGACGTTGTGATACGGATGGCTGATTCGTTATTTCTGTTCACAATGACTCTTAAACCAGCTTGCTAATCAACTAGAATCAACAAAAGTATAAAAATAGTTATAAAAGGACTTTTTTTGTAAGGTTTACGTAACCCGAACAAACCATTTATGCCCCAGCTACCTTACGGCTATTGAAACCGGAATATATATCAGACAATAAATACAGGCCGAGCACCAGAACATTTGCACCGCAGCGCACTTGCACTGTGTTAACATTGTGTGAGCTGTAAACCGTGGTTTGAACAGCTGATTAGCTTTAGCACCTAGGAACTAGCTTCAACTGAACCAAGAGTCGTACATTTATTTTTCTCATTTCAGCACTAAGAACAGCGCTTGACCTTTTTAAGAGATCCGAAATGCAGCGTAATCTGGTGTATGCAATCTTGTTTTGTCTGTGTATGGAAAACCTAATGAAAAGGCACGCAGTTCGTGAACTCCACACATTCGTCCCTCTGCTCTAGTTGAGCGGAAACATTTTTCATACTTTTTAAAGCAGAGCTCTGCAAGGAACGTTCCGCACAAGTGACCATATTTTATCGCTGGATTGCTTTACATGTTTGGTGAGGAAAGAGAAATAGTGAGTTGATAATTGGCAGTTGTTCGGAGCTGTGCAAAGAACTGATACTGGCTGTGTAAGAAAATCACTCATTTGTAAAAGTTGTTTTGTCTACGCTAAGAGAAAGCGCAGTTTTTGTATAGTCAAAGAGCATAACTAGGAAGCAAGATGGGGACGAAAAATGAAAATGCCTAACTGCTAGCCACGTTCTTCTCACCCCATACACAGTGCTCAACAGTCCTAAAATGGTGCAGAAGAACTTCTTCAACAAATTTTAGTAATAGATATCGCCGAAATAACGAAACTTGGTAAAATAACGCGGCTGAGCAGTGGCACGAGAAATGCACTGCTGCAAAATCTCACAATTAGACATCGACCACTCAGAATAGTAGGTGAATATAAGGTTGAAAATCTTTAACACTGAGCATATTTTGGCTGATGTGTTAGCTCTACTGAGGAAACAATACTGGCAACCTAAACACATTTCTGGCGTATAATGAGAGTGCTGTGGCCGCTTTTATCAGATACCTGAACCTTTCAGCAACTCTCTCGTAGCTTGGCAGAAGTTCATTCAGTTGTAGGGCAGTACTTGGTCGCAGGCGCTTACTTCATCTGACCTTCAGTACGCAGGCCTGATGCTTTTCTTTATGTCTTCGTAAAATGTGTAGAATAAAAATTAGAGGACGCTTAAGCTTCGCCTTTAAGAGTAGAACGCGCCAGCGTGTTGAAGGGCTGCCGGGGAGTCCACGGAGCGCCATCGCCTTTTCCGTTGTACAAATCGCTCGGAGTCTCTAGGAGGCCTTTGAAAACAACACAGACAACTCAGTAGCACTCGCAGAAAGCTCTGGTAACATCACCCCTCAGAAACGAACCACACTACTCCGACGCAAAAAGGTTCCGTCAGCGCGCGCCATCTGCCGGGCCAGCACCGTGCATGGCGAAGGGGGTTTCAGTGGGTGCCACACGATGTCGCTGCGAGTGCACGCCAAGCACGGCGGAAATTTACCGTAAACGCATGCTACTTGCTTAGTTCTGACGTCTGTAATTTACATCCTCACAATTACTCATGCACGCCTCATTTCAGGTGTCGAAGATAGGTTTCTAAGAAACCCGTGCCATCACTTGACGCGCCTTTATTCATGTTCAAACATCGGCACTATTTCCATGCAATAAAGAAAGAAAATAAGGCGTCGTGGCGGAGTGGAAGCGCCCCTCTCGAACGCAAAATCCTCTAGTGCGATTGCCGGCCTAGTCCCCGGTTTTTTTTTATTCATTGAGTGTACGTGCGCTTTGATTTTTACACAGCCCACCAATATTTCCGACGCGCGGTGCCGTAAACTACAGCTACTGCCACTACGACGCCGACGGCTTTTCGACCGAACGAGCTGTATACGCTGTCGCGTAATAATCCTATGAAGGTGAAAGGGAAGCACTTTGTATTCTTTCTGGAAGAAATTGTTTTCTGTGCTGATTACCGTCTGCTCCTTGTACTGAGCCATATAACTTAACGTAATAAACATCATCTTGAGTAATACTCTAGTCCAATAAAGGTCCTGGCTCTAATACTTTTCGGCCAAGCCTCATCAAAAACTCGTAGGAGACAGTCTGTGCTACGAAAGCCATATAAATATGTTTTTCAGCTTTATCGATACAAATCAACGTAGTAAAGATTTTGGCCTTCATAATTTCTGGCCAAGGCATATCAAAAACTCGTAGCGGGCATTCTTCGCTGAGAAAGCAATGTAAATATGTTTTTCAGCCTTGGCTAACTAAGTGTGGAGGATGTTTCTTTGCATTTATTCATAAAATAGTGACTAGTTTTTTGAGCCATTCTTAGACAGCTATTTACAAAATATTGTGCAAAATACTATTTTAAGGACGTTTCGACATTGCGCTCGTCTTTGTACAAGCGACAGATTGTGACGCAAAGAAATATCAAGCTAAAAATTAATTTTTTTTTCTTCTCAGCGTGAATTACTGCGACCCAACCTTAAGATCAAACAGAATAAAGAAGTCCTGCGTTGGAGATGTAAGTTGCTGGCTAACACGCATTGAGGATGCTTCAGTGGCCAGTGCTGTCCCCAATAGCCCACAAGTGGCGTTACATGGCATTTCCATGTTCAATTTCTCAAGCGCCTGATTGTTCCTGAAAGTAGAAAGGACCAGTGAACGTGTTGTCCAGATCAGGTTTGTGAACTGGCACCTTAAATTATGGGGCACTGTGGGCCAACTAAAGTTGACCTGGACGATCTGTTACGACCAATAGTTGTAATTGCACGATTGTAGCTACATTAGCGCGAATTTTATAACTTTAGAATTACTTAGGTTTGTTTGAATATATTTACTGTAAAATGCAAGGCGTCTGTAAGAACGTACTATAACACTTTAGGCGCACGAGATGCACGATTGGGGTTGCCTGTCATGCCACTAAGATGCTGTTCCTTCGCGAAGGACTACTTTTTAGTCAAGTTCTATCGACGAATGATTCCTTACGTTCTGAAATACCGACGCAAACAATCTCAATTACTGCGTTGCGGTGAATGAGTGAATGGCAATACAGGGTCACCTTGCTTATATACCGCGTTCAAACGAAGACGACTGCAGCGCCGGAGTCTGCATTGTTAGTCTTTAATACGCAGCCTGGGAAGGTGTCGAGAGGAGACGACGTCAAGGATGCCTTAGTCCCGGACATACGGAAATATGGCATTGATCGTGGTAATGGTCTTCTACATTGGAGGAGCATGACGGTGTCATCTGGGAAGTTTCCAGCATACCGGCATTGTGTAAGATTAGCGCAAAGGGGAACACGGCGTTCCGGGTTCATGCTCAGTGTCAACGTACAGTCGCGGTCAGTATGGCTCGGACAGCTGTGTGCACAAAGAGTAAGCAGAGTCGGATTCGTACTATTTCGACGAGAGAGCTTTGCAACCGGATGCACACTGGAACTTATACTGAACGGGATAGCACTTAAGTGCCAAGTCCGCAGTTCGCCTGCTGTAACGCCCTTCAAGGTCATTGGTTTGGAAATGCAACGTATTGGTTATTCCGATATTTCTTTGAGAATACTGAAAATGGCTTGCATAAATAAGCTCAGTTTTAAACTCTTACCATTTGTTCCCCGTATATTTTTATGTAGATCTCTCCTTCCTATGGTCTAAATGTATGACAGGGGTTAAAACGAAAGCGGAAGGTCATTGGAGGAATCGGTCGCCATCGCTTACAAGATGTCCGCCGATTCTTAAGTTTCTTGTGACAGTAGGCTTAGCGGCGCAGTTTCATAAAGCGGGAGGTCAGGGGCCGAGGTAGGGTGGCTCTAAATCCACAGCCATCAGTTTGTGGAAGAGAAATTCTTAGAAACTGGTGTCTGGGTCCTCAGCATGTATTTTGAAAAGTCGTCACTCGGCGAGATGAGTTTGGCGCCGTGATCAAGACGCAGGCAGAAGGAAGGGGAAATATTTTTTATTTTGTATGAAGTGTTACTGTCTTCCTGCCTGCGTGAAGTACGCGGACCAGAGATTAAGTATAAAGCAGCCGCAATTCTGCAGGCCCGCGTTATCAGCCCTCCCCATTCATTAGGGTTGTCGCTAGTAAGAGCGACTTTTCATGAATAGCAATAAGAAACAGAAGTTTATATCATGTGGTTGGGCAGCTCTAATGTCGACTGGTACACGATAGGTTTGGCTCCGTATGAGGGGCTGTAGCATGCGTATAGAGTCGGGTTGATGGTGTGCTCATTGAGGAGGAAAGAAAAAAGTGTGCTGTGGCCGGCTACGACGGATTTATCTTTTTTTAAGTGCCGGTGTCTTGGTGCTCGTAACTGTCTCTCGTGTCGGTTGTGGTTGAGTAATAGAGGTCAAGACAGCGGCAAGCCAAGGCACATAGCGGCCGAACTCCTGTCTGCTCGAGCCGTGTTAGGTGTAAATGAATGGCGTAGAGCTGGTAGAGGCCTTCTGTATTCCTTTCTACCAAATGCACATATACGCTACCAATCGCGCAAAATAGCAGCCTACATCGTTGTGGAGAAAACTTATACATAATATGTGTCGCATGAGATGCGTGGCACATTCCAGCACTTCTAATAGATGCTGTTAGCCGCACACGATTATTGGGAAGCCACCTGACGCCTTATTCCGCTTCAAATCTTCTACCCAGAAAAGCGCGCACGACCTCTCTGACTCTTTTCGGGGCTTCAAGACCTGGTGCCATGGGCCGCATCCCTTATAGCTGAACAACTTCTCGGGGTTATATTTCCATTTTGAGTGTTTTCTGTTCGCCGCGTTCAGAAGTTCATCATATTAGCTCCGGGCAGCTCCATAACAGACCATCGGCTGTTGAGGTGCTATACTGTTTACCCGCTCCTCTTCGGTGAAAGCAACGCGATAGGCCGCCTGGGCCGCCTTATGACCATCGTGTGCCGCCCTCCTGTCGGCGAGCATTTCGAAGCTCAGGAATAACGGAAGACAGAATACAAAGCTGATGAATTGAAACGGAGACATGAGAGAGCACCAGTTTGAACCCAAAGTGGAAAGGGCTGTAACGATAGCCGGCTGTTCTAAATATTCGGGACACGAAGCAGCTCTCACTCCTAGAGCTGCTAATAATCACGTATATCATGGTTTCCAGACAATCGACGTTTGAACATGCCTAAACTATTGCATTCTCAAAATTAATAATAAACAGGAGACCAAGCGGGCATGAAACGAGCATGTCCTGGCCATGTTGTGATTACGCGTTCGAACAGTAGAGAGAACACATAATGCAGGAAACCATTTTAAAATTTGAAGAAAAATAGGTGGCCATCTGAATAGTCACTTTCGACCCACTATGTTAATCTTTTGGAACCCCACTTCCTAGACGATGGAAACGAAACACTTCAAGAGGCAGTTAGCATGCTTGATGCGAATAGCAACATTTGGGAACAGAATATTCATGCTAGTAGGAAATTTTGGTTAATCTGGGTAGACGTGTGAGACTTCAGTTGCGTTTATGGTGGTACACACCTCTTAGTGCCAAGAGTTAGTTTTTGTGAATGTTTTTATTAAAGGTTCCAAAGTGGAGGGGAGTAACCAGAAAGGACGTACCAGGAAAGGTGAACATGTTGTTTGTCACTTTGGTGGCTCGGCAAGCCGGATCTGGCCGTCCTCGAAACTACTGTTTGTCGTCTAGCATCCGGCTCAAGGCCTCTGTATAGACAGTGAAAGGTCCTCGCTGATCCACGGCTTTGGAGGTCATAGATAATAGGCCATTGCTTCCGCTCCGAACATAATTTTCGGTATTGTGCGCTTTGGCTCTGTACGATGCCCCGGGGACAAATTCGCTCTTTCCGCGCATTGAAGCCTGCCGTGAGTGAAGCGGGCTCTTCTCCGCACCGGTTTATCAAGACAAAATCTGGAGTATGTTTTAATGAGATTGCCGTCTAGCTTTTCTAGGTTTTATTTCTTGTAACCCCTTAATGGGACACTGAGAAAAAATTGAAGTTGACTTGTATCGATAGAATACCAGCTCTTGATCACAAAAACGCCGCTCTTACTGAAAACAATGCTCTTGTAAAATAGAAAATAGCAAGAACTAAAATACAGGTTTCGCCACCACAGGCCAATCTCGCAAGTACAAGCGTGGTGACGCCATAGGACAAGAGACGCCACCTTGAAGGAATTTTCCATCCACTTGGTTTCGCGAATCTGAGGCTGACAAATGTAGGTTGCGCAGATCAATATTGAAGTAAGTTTTGTTTTAAAACCAATAGTGCACTTTTTATCACACAAGGAAGGCAGGCAAAAGACAACCTGAATGTTGGAAGCAAAGAAAACGGATGCTTGGCGGCGCCACAGGCGGCCAGGAGAGTTTCGATTTGTTATGGCGCTTCGCGCCTATGAGCTTTGCGTGCCCCGTGGTTGTGTTTTTGACGCGCTTCGAATTACAAGCGCCGAACAGCAGAGGAACTCTAAGTGCCGCTTCAAGTGCTAGTTAACCTTTGAAGGAGCCTGTTAAGGCCTGTCAGATGATTGCCACGGTCGATGAAAAGCTATGATGGCACGATGGTCGGTGATCGTACAAGGCAGCACTTGTGTATTCGCACGTTTGCCCGGAGAAACATTCCCGGCTGTGCCAGTCAACTTCAAACTACTTAACGGAAATCGTTCATTACGGACGGGAGACAAGGTACAAGGCAGTTCAAAAAAATTGCTGATGGCCTAGCTCTGTTAGGCCAGGATATACCTAGCGAGAGCGCGGAGATCTCTGCATCAGAAGAGTGCATTCACTAGATGCGCCTTTATTGACGGCTGTAACTTGAGCCGTCGTGGCGGAGCGGCAGCGTTTCCGCATCAAACGCCGAAGGCCTTGGTTCGATTCCGAACCTCGCACCGGACTTCTCTTCTTTTATTTAGTGAGTGGGCGGCGGGTTTCCGTGGCTACCATGGATGCCGCCGCTGAATACGTTGGTTAGCGGTTAAGCGCAGGCTCTGGTAAGACGCGCGTTTATGCTGCTGCGAAGCGCGCGCGCCCTGCACGGCAATGTCACGTCGGTCAAAGCGAGACCCTCTATACTCCAACTGCGCTTGACCGCCGACGCGTTCGGCGGCTTCGGCGCACTCTGACCGCATTGGCGGGGAGATTGGAGCATGTATCTATTTCGCGCCGAGTGCGCCAGCCGCCGCCGGCCCGGCCAGACTGATTTGGCTCCGCGGCGAGGTGCGCGTTATATTCAATAGCTGCGGCAGTTCGGCGGAGCTGTTCTTTTCGAGCTCGGGTATTTTAATCCATTCGCAGTACATATCTGAAGGTACATGCAAGTTGGCGAGAGAGCCAGATCCAGTGGGCCCGTTGGATCTAGCGGAAGCCGTTGAAGCGTCGTGCGCCGGCTTTGGTTTAAAGCCGCCGACTTTAAACGCGACTGCCCCCGAGCACCCATTTGTTTTTTGCGACAAAAAATAAATAAGTTGGCCCTTGCAACCGTAGGAGACCTCGACGCTGCCTGCTGGGCTGTGCAACCGCTCCGTTCTAGGTATCACAATCCGTTGGCCCCAAAGCCCCGGCCAGCCTCCGATAGGCGCAACGCACCCCTCGCGGCTCCCCGCACGGGGGTTACGATATTTAGTTTGCAACGGTTGCTCTCTGAGGAAGGGGGAAACCACCCGCCGACGCCTAACTTAACCGTGCTCCCTCAAAAGCATCGGACGCTCTCTGGGGCTGAGGTCGCTGAAATGCAGGCCAGAGTTTTTGAGAGAACTACGTCGTCGGGTTCGGGAACAGGATCCATCGTAACGCTGGCAAGACGCCGGTGCAAACGTAAACGAAGCGACGGTGGCGACCCCCGATAGATGCCTTCAACGTGCGGTGGCGGTAGCTTTCATTTCGGCAGCTGCTAGACCGCACCGCTAGCGGCCAGAAATCACGGAGTCTCCGTTTACGTCACGTTTCACGTCACTCCATTCTGTGTCGTCATAAGAGTTCTCTGTGTCGTCATAAGAGTTCTCGAGTTTGAATCGGAGCAGCGGGAAAAATTTTTTCAACTTCGGATCCAAATTTGTTTGAAATAAATGCATCTTTCGCTCCCGGACAAGCGTCAACAAAGCCATGAAATGCCGAACTATCAGATATTGCTAACAAAAAAAATTTGATAGGGTTCTCCTCAGTGTCCCTTTAATCATTCCTTTCCTCACGTCGTGGTTGGCTTGTCCAACAATATTTCAGACCGTTACTGTCTCTTTTTCTTTCCCTAAAACCAATTTTCTTTTTTCACTTGTTAGACTCGTTGTTGGCAGTAAAAGACCGATGCCGGACACAACGATTTGCGCGAAAGAATACGAAGTACAAGACTAGTTAAGGAGTGTGAATGTGGATGCTGATTCCAAGCCCCGGACTCAGTGAAAAATCTCTGCACCGTTGTTGTGATATTAGATTGTGATATGAGTCGGCGAACTTATCTGCGCAGTAATTCGAGACGGATGGGGGATGCGCACACCCAGATGGGGTTCATGTTGTCCAGGTTGAAACCTCTTTTCGCGCTCTAATGAATGCTATATTGCCTTTTTATTTCTCTTACCTGTTAGCCGTCGTGGTGGCTCAGTGGTTATGGCGTTCAGCTGGTGATTCGAAAGGCTTTTTTTCGATCCCCGCCACGGCGGTCGAATTTCGATGGAGGCGAAATTTACAAACCTGTGTACTGTGCGAGGTCAGTGCATGTTAAAAAACCCCAAGCGGTCAGAATTCCAGAGCCCTTCAGTTGCGATCCCCTTCAATGTGGCTATAAGAGGAAACACCTTGTTGTTGAAATCGGGGTTTCTTGATGACCCTGTAGTTGGTGGTTATAACTCGCGCACAATCACGTCAATCGAGGAAAGGAGAAGGTAACTGTTTATGGCAACTTTTATAAAACTATAAGAAGAGAGCAAGGAGAAAACTATTTACATCATGACTAAACCGTTGATCAGGCGAATTCAGCCCAGATTCAACGCAGAGCTCTTACTTTTAATACCTCTGTCTCCGCCCTTAGCGGGGGCAGCAACCAATAAGCTACCAAGCGACCTTCGTCACCAATAAATGGTTAGGGAAAGGAAAATAAGGTTTCCGCCAAGTAATCACAGATTGGGCAAATAATATCGACTAATCATTGGTTGAGGAAAGGAAATACAAAAGTAGGCAATTGCCTTGCCCAGCCAAACATTTGGGAAAAGAGAGGTTGCAGCCAAACAAACAGCACAAACACCACTGCCATTCCCCACCGCACAGAAGTTACTACATTCCTAACGTTGTCATCTGTTTTCGCTTTCGCATACCTGCATGCCAGACAAACGTATGCCGAAGGAACAATCACTCAAGACGTTCAGTTCTTTACAGTAACAAGAAAAAGAAAAAGACAGTCGTCATGGAAAGAACGCGCTTCATGGTCACTTGTTCCTACCCAGACGCCACTTCTGCATGCCCGAAGCCTCGGTGACTCCTTGCGGCCGCACACATATCGACCACCTTGCATGCCTAAGCTGCTTCAAGACGGGTTATTCCCTTGACGGCGCCAAGAACACAGGGACTTTCACTGCAAGAAGGGGAGGCAGCGACGGGCGGGTTCCTTTGTTGGCGGCACGCTGCCAACAATACAGCAGCCGCCGAGTCCTCGTCGGGCGTCCCTCTGCGGTTGAGTGACTCCATTGGTGTTGCAATCCTCGCGAACACGAGACCGACTGGTGCCACGGCTAGTTCAGCGAACTTCACACCTTCACTATGGCTTCCCTCACAGCCTGACTTCCTTTGGGACGTTGAACCTCCACAAACCATAAACCAATCTTCTGTGAGTTAAATTTAATTTCTCAGGCTTTTGATCAGTATTCGTTGGATGTCTGTTTAAAAAGAGACATTGCCGCGGTGCTTGATAAGATATTTTTCATACAATCTTTACTGATTACCGCCTGCATCAATTGCTGCTTGCTGTGCTTGAAGCGTCCATAACATTTTGGAGCAACCATAACCCTTGTGAGAGCAACGGCAGTGTCCAGAATTGTTCTTGGTATCCTAGGAACTTCATCGTCAAAGTTCGCTGTGATCACTGAATTGCGCGCTACCAAGAGGAGCGGCAACTGCTGATGGAAATGATTTCAAATGCAAACATTGGAAATGCCGCTGCGGTGCTTTTGCTTTCAAATTCGGTATTGGGTAGAAAAAAACAGTTTACAGGCTCAACGCACTCTTACTTGTCTCTGTTCTGAATAGCTTGTCGACCGTACTGCATGATGATGTCTCAGCAAAATTATAGATATTTTTATGCTACCTGTTTATCGGCACCGCCACTCCTCTTTATTAGCTGCCACGGTGGCTGAGTGGTTATGGCGCTCGGCTGCCGGCCCGAAAAACGCGGGTTCGATCCCGGCCGCGGCAGTCAAATTTCGATGGAGGCGAAATTCTAGAGGCCCGTGTGCTGTGCGATGCCAGTGCACGTAAAAGAACCCCAGGTGGTCGAATTTTCCGGAGCCCTTCACTACGGCGTCCCTCATACCCTGAGTCGTTTTGGGACGTTAAATCCCCCATAAACCATAAAACTCCTCTTTATTTCATTGCTTCCTCAGCGAGACGAGACAAGTTCATGTTGGAACGATAATATTAATTCATGAAATTTCCTACAATAGCGAAATTTTCTTAAACCATTTTAGGTACTGTGCGTGATAACTTCGTTGTTATTTTCAAACGAGCTAAGCTATGAGCAGCGGGCATTATCCTTCTCCCCGGCTGCTGTATGCACTGGTCGCTTTCTCCGGCAGAGATCTTTAATTTAATAGGGCACTTCAATAAAGAGGTATCTGAGCTTGACGCCAGCCACTTAAATTGTCAACAACATCGTCTATGCCGCTTGTCACGGGCACATGAAATATAATATATTATTAGCAAACAATGGGAGCAACTGCCCGCTGACCTGACTTTCCGGCTACATTGGCGTAAATGTTTAACATTTGCAACAAATAGCGTTCAGTGGCCCTGCATACTTTGTTTTAACAATAGCGCTGAATTATGACCGAACTGTCTTAAATTGAAATTTGCTTTTTATCCATTGGGTTTTCCAGAATGCTCTGACAGTGACCTGAATCACACATACCGCCGAATAAACGAAGACGTCGTTCTTTGAATTTTGTGAACACATTACAAGAATAACAAGGTTTTTATTGTTTGGTCGCCTCACCATAATATTGGTATTTTCAGTGATACCGTACATTGTACAAAACAACTGCAGATGCGCCTGAACGGTGCTTCTACTGAGCCTGAGCGGTTATTAAAACCGTCAGTTTTTTTGTAGAATTCCGCACTAAAATATCTGATATGAATCCATATTTGTTACACACATCAGTCATATGTTAGAAATGTGCCATGTGTCAGCTGATATGGGCAGCATATGGGCTATATGTGTAAAGAAACGTGCTTCATATGAACGCATATGCTTCATACGAGTTCATATGGGTAACTAAAGTGTCTCATCTGAAATGATACGGGCTGCATGCAAGTTCATAAGTGTCACAAGTGCCTCGAATGAACACGCACGTGCTGTATACGTTTTCATTCCGGTCACAAAAAGTAGCATTCGTGAATTCAAAAATTTGACGTGTATGAGATGAACTCAAAGTGCCTTGTGTGAAACGGCCACTTTTGAGTGCGTCGTATACGGTCACGCGAATTTTAAAGAAACACACGAAAAAGAAGCAACTCAAGTGTCTAACAAGTGACGAACCAAGGCAAAATTTTCTCAGTGTTTCGCTTTTTGTGGAAACTTTTTGTTGTAAAGAACGGCTCGCGAAAGTTACCAATCTGCTTATGCTTAGATACACGTTTAGTTGTAAAACAAATATGACTTCCTCTGCTTTCAGTCGTAGGCTACGTAACAAATAACGCCAGACATTCTCGTGGTCGAGATTCTCGTGTAGGAAAAAAATACTTGCGCGAAAAGAACACAGGCAAGAAAGGAGCTGGTGTTTTGTGAATCATGAACTATGCCAAGATGTTTAACGCTCATTACAGTGCAAATCGAGTTTCACAATGTCAGAAGAACAACCCCAGAGTCTGCCAGAAGAGTCGGTACATTTAAGACGGGATCGTTTGGTTACGGACTGCATGTGAGAGAAAGAACCGGACATGAAGGAAAATGGTGCGTCTTCTCATTTAAGGCAAATGCTATCAGTTTCCATTGTGCTCCTGAACGCTCTGTGAATACGTGCAAATAAAACATAATTTCAGTGTAGTAAATGCCATGTACAAAAAAGAACGCAGTCATGATGTAGGCGTTAATGCACTGAGCTGCCCCTGTGAAGGATGTCGGTTCAAATCATGGTAAAGGTGGTTTTTTATCACCATTGTATATTGTTTTTACCTTTTACTCTCCGAACTTGCATAGCAGCGGTATTATAGGTCACTTCTTTTATAGTAGTAGCTATATTAGGGTAGCATTTCGAGCCTTCAGCGTGGCTGCGCGGCCACCCTGTGGTGGCACCGGCACGCTGTCATGTGGTTGGTCACGTGGTGCGGGCAAGCTGCCGGCGGCGCGTGGCTCATCACGTGCTTCGTCAGGTGGTTGGTCAGGTGACGAAGTTCCACTTGGCCAGCTGTAGCTGTCGCGCCACTCGAGGTTTAATCAGAGCTAAACCACCGCCAATTGTTTTAATTCCTTGCCGCGGTAATCTCTCCGCCTCCCCCCCCCCCCCCCCCCAGTAAATTCTTATATCTATTAGATGTATCAAACACATGACATATATGGGTACATATGGCATATTTGGACCTACGTGAAATGTATTCAGTAATCGCGCACGGACGAAATACATATGACACGAGTGTACCAGGTCTTTCGAAAACTTTGTGTGCAGTGTGGAACAAGGGGATTAATTTCTTTGCAGAAGAGCTGAAAACAGCATCCGATTGATGGCGATCTTTGAAGCCTACGGGAGACTGATGAGTTGGGGGTGTGTGTATATATGTGGCACGTAAGGGGTCGTCGACCTATAGCTTGAGCACAGAAGGCCAGATGATTGGGCCCTGTTTAAGGTGATTTACACAACCAATGCGGTCACCCGAGCTGTCCACGTAGATAAAAAGTGCAGAGGTGTCGACGTACATAAAACCATCATCGCTGAATGAGCATGTCGCTCTTTTCCACCGAAAATTTCAAACGACATAATCTTGATATTTTCTTTTCTCACACCGAGTAAGAATACTGAGCACTTCTAAATTATTTACACCACCGTCACAACTCAATGAGCTTGTTGCTCTTTCCCATCGAAAATTTCCAACGGTATAATCTTAATATTTTCTTCTTACACAAACAACAAGAATACTGAGAACTGCTAAATAATTTGCACCTATCATATAGCAAAAATTTTAAATTGGTGCTGCTGGAGTTAGCTGCTGTACACTTTAAAAGTGCTGGGGTTGAAGAATCTCAAGCTTGTTGCATTTGCATTTGCATTTGCATTTATTTCAGTCATGTACAATGGCTGAGGAGAAAGGAAAAAAAGCCGCGCACGCGGCTTGACAAAGCTCCCATCTCCCGTAGTGGCTTGGCACGGCGATGACAAGCAGCAGTAAAACAATAACAAAAGAATGCATGAAATAACAAATATGTACAATATCTTCACACCAGATCACCAGAATAGTCTCGGTACTGTTACACACACGCAAATGATAGTTTAATCACAGCACATGGATACTTAGTTTATTTTACAGTTGGATATGATTGATTGTTTTGTAAGAACATATTTCTGACAGCGTTATATGAAACGGAAAGAACGGATTGATTAGTGAAAGCATTTCTATTAAGGAAAGATGGCAACACATACCTGAGTGTTTGAAAACCGTAATTTGTGCGTGGACAAGGTACATACCAATATTCGTAGTGTCTTGTGTTGTGAACAGCGGTATTTTCCCGTAGATTCGCAAGGTCAGAAAAAAATGTGGTGTCACTATGTACCTGAGATTTGTACTGCTGAATTACACGGTACTGATGAATAACCCTTGCATCCATAATGCGGTATTTTGCAAATAGAGCACTCGTATGTGCTAAGTATGTGGCACCCGCAATTGCTCTGACTGCATTTTTTTTAATGTCAAAACCTTTTGAATATTATTTTGCGTCGTTGTACCCCAAACCAAATGACAATATTTAACATGAGAGTCAAAGAGGGCATGGTAAATAACAAGTTTTGTTCTAGTAGGTATCATGCACTTTAACCTTCTGAGTATGCCGACAACGCGAGCTAGCTTACTCTCTATTTGCTCGATGTGGTAGTCCCATAACATAAATTCATTGAAGTGAACACCAAGTGTTTTTACAACATTAGTTATTTCTATTATATTACCACCCAATACTAAATCTGTATGTACAGCCCATTTGACATTTTTAGCTCTAAAAAATATCGCCTTCGTTTTCCGTGTGTTTATTAGTAGGGAATTTTTTTCAGACCATGAGTTAAGTTTTCCCAACACGCTATTAGCCTTTTCTACTATATCATTCGCATTGTTCAGAGTGACTTCACACTTCTCACGTGTAGGCGCATTACAGTCCTCGTTAAAATCCTTTCACCGACCACGACAGACTCAGCAGTGAACTTCTGGGTCGTGTGGCTGATATACGTACTTTACATTTCATTTTCACTTGAAATTATGATTCACAAATTCCTTCATCCAGAAATAACTTAGTCGTACACGGTTTCTCCCCAGTCATCTAAAAGAAAGAGTGAACTCTGTCTTGAGAAAGTGCGCAATGTTTTGGATAAAAATTTAACTACCCTGACCGGGAGCAATGGCACAGTAATAGGAGGAGTTCGTGGAACCAGTGGATTAAAATTGTGTGCTTTTCAGCAGACTATATTTTAAATCAAGCTGAACGACCATTATTGGTTAAAAGAAATTGAGCAGTTTGTGTACAGAGTAACAACTTAAACACATAGGGAACCATGTGAATACTTTAGGGATATTGGCTCCACTTTCTCTAGAGGTTCTAGTGTAGAATTCTATTAACGCCCGCTTTATCCGGAGTAGTATTTCTAATGCTTTCGAGAAAGTGTCTGGCAACATTTCAAAAACAATGCTTCAAAAACGCCAGCCACTTCGTGTTGGCTGCATTACTGCTGCAATAACGACGTGCTTGTGTTGGATACTTGCGCAACAAGACTTGTCAGTTGTATTTTTACTTTCTTTCGATAATTACTGCAAATTCCCTCCTCATTACTAGCACTGGCGACATTCTGTTACAGAGCAGCATAAACGATTTCGCTGTTGCATTAACTGTAGTGTTAGGCTGACCTTATTGGCTTTCTGGTACACACTGCTGTCTCAAGTTTTTCCCTGCTCCTACTCTGTGTGAACTGCGTACCTTTGGCGCAAGTTTAATTTGTCATGCATCTGTGAAAGTTGGTGCGTTTCATAATCCTGCCAGCTGCTTTTGCGATAAAGTATTTCTTCTCAATAACATTTGCACTGCTTGAGCAGATAGGACTAAATAAGATTTCTCACGAGAAAACGATACCCGCTGCTGTCCTGAGCGCTATATTTCTGAGTATTTTTGAATTTTTTATTGTTGTGGTATTGATGACTCAATATATTGTCAGGCTGTATTTTTCTTCATATCGTTTTCAAATCTCACTTTTGATAATGTAGTTTTTGTGATCTCGTTCATACTAATTATGGTACTAAACATAAGACTCTATAAGCGGCTCTTAGTCTAAGGCATAAGACTTAATATGAGCGAGTCATTTGAGGCGGTTAAAGGTCCATCTTTGACCGGTGATGTGAGTGGTTTAGCGGGCTTTTCACAGTTTAAAACGTAGAAGAGACTTGCAAATTTTTGCCCTGAACGCAATATATAATGCTGGTGGGCCGTGGGTGAAGAAAATAATCATGCGTTTATCCCGCCATGTATCGACACTACACAAGCACAAGCCTAAAGCGATCCTGTAAATGATGCAGACATTAGGGATTTTAATAACAAACTTCTGCGCATGTGAAAATCCACACAGGATTTTTTATTAAAACATTTGTTTGCCACACAGAGTACAATAAGACCTTCGAAATTCTTGAAATCCACACAACAAAGTGAGCGCACTTCCCTTACAGTTAACGTATATGGCAACGCATTTTTGCGTATATTGACTAGCAAAAGCTTTTGCGTTTAAGCGTAATTAATTACATTAAATGATCGCTCTCGATAACTCAAAGTTCTTAATTTCAGATGTTAGTTGTACCCTTCTACATATTATGTCGTTTGAAGAAAAGCTGTGTTTATTACTGTTATTTATGTAGATAATAAAAATAGCAACGCTGATTACACATTTAACGTCTTTTTTGTTCGCTACTTAAAATTAGACAAGCAGTATCATTACCCTTGCTTTTCATGAATTGCTATCTACCGACAATCTTCCACAGTCTTCAATACTTGCAACACGAGTCTTTTTACTATTTCCAGTGCACTCACTTCCTTCCGAATACAGACCTATTTCATTAACTGCCACTCATACAGAATGCTGTAAGATAATTTTTAAACAAGCTATTGAATTTTTTGAAGGCTTCAATATTCTGAACAATTTCAACATAGTTTCTGGTAATAACCGAGTCCTTGCAAAGTCGTTTCAAGTCACGTACGAGTTTTTTCACTCATTAAATGAGAGCAGGAATATTGGTGGCATTTTGTTGAGTTATCGAAGCATAAGCCCAGAGGGTAATCCAAAATTCGCCCAGCAAGCTAACTGTATTACTTAAATGAAACCTTCTTTAGGAATTATATAGCCAGCTTCGTAGCTCATAATTCACACCTTGTGCACTTCAGCACATCCATGCGCTCTGCTGTGAACGTATCATCACACTTTCCAGAAGCTTACAACCTAGGCCCACATGTCTTCTGATGTGATAATTTTAGTGCATTCTGTTACTCTAATGATCCCTCTTTTGCGATGTAGATTATGTACTGCAACGCAACACTGATACACTGCTGGATTACGAGTTATTTAGAGATTCAGTTGCGAAATATTCAGGTGGGGCACAAAATGAAAAATAAACATTTGATTCTGTAAAACTGTCCACACTTTTTTCTAAGCGTGCATTGTGCTGACGTTTCAAGTCCTCATTTTAGGGTTTCAGTCTAAAAGACTGCTAGAAACATAAATATATCAGAACATAAAACCTTCGCTCATATGTCTCGGTCAAGAGTTGTCAGTCACACGTAAGGAACTTTTAATTGCTTCGAATACCCGCATTTAAACATTACGTAAAGAACCAGAAGCAACCAAACCGTTACCATGCAAAGCTCTCGTACACCTCATTCCTGATTATGTTTGTTTCGTATAGAACTTTCAAAAAGCTGCCCAGCTATAAACCTGAACCAGTGGAGAAAAAGAAGTACTCAACGATATTCGCATTGCTTGATTATCATCAGAAAGTTCGCGGCTGTTCTTTCCTTCTCATTATACAATTTCAAGCGTGACAACACTTTCAACACCCCCGCATAGAATGCCTGAAATTACTACGCGCATGCTTCATTGTCGTCTTTATATTACTAAATAGTTTCTTGAACTTCAACAAGTGTTCAGCAAATAGAAGTTTCCAGAATATTCAACTCTCTTCCTTGTTATCGCCAAAGTGCCTTGATATATTGTTTTTTTTTGTTTTGACCATTGAACTTTGGAGTTTTCAGCCTGGAACCATTGGGCTCTTATTCATACAACAATTTTTCAGAGCCATTGCCTCTTGTAAATATTTTGTGATTTCTTGTCTTGCTGGTATTATGTCAAAAATTCCTACATTTTTATCTCCTCTTTCCTCCTACTGTAACAGCCTCAGTAAAGTGGCGTGTAAGAAGAAATAAAAATGTGGCCGCAGAACGTTTCATTTATTACTTATGTTTTCATTTCTCAGTACTGAAAGGCATTGCACTAGCTAAGGGTTAAAAACAACAATAAAATTACATTACTCATACAGCCAAAGAAATTCATTTGCTGTATGTTAAAAAAGTCGAGAAGCAAATCACACTCAGCCTTTTACCGGCCGCCTATTTAAAGCACCGTACAGAATCCAACACGTGCATCCTGCAGGCCAGGTTCCTGTAAAAGTTGAGGAGAACACACCAGTAAACCTACCACGCATAAATAATTGCGTTTATGCTGACCATTCGGACCAGCTTTCTGGGTAAGTGGCACTGTGATCGAAGATTTCATGCAGCATCTATACCTCCAATTTTGTTGCAGTGAGGGCTGCAAAACAATTTCAAGTAATTAAAAAGAAAAAGTGTTAAACTAAAGCAGCATTACCGACGCTGCAAGCGCTAAGAAATTTTCTAAGCCGCTCACAAGATGCCGTTTCAGTTCTGAGCAACTACGCACTTTGGCTGAACATTTTGCTGATGTTTACGTTTTGATTTTCAGCCTTGTTATTAATCTAGCACGAACTTTATTTCCCCATGGACATGTGATATCCCACACAAGGAATTAAAATTCATTCGTCCTATGTGTTGTATTCTGTGATTAGGTTTCAGAACACTTTTTCAGCGTTAACCATCTCTATCAAGTTATTCGGTAGAACTTGGGTTTCGGTTCAAAAGAACAATATTGTAGGAAGAGGATTGGTGTGTGACACAAAAGCTACGACCGAGCAACAAGGCGCGTTTTATCTGAGGTTGTCTTGGTGTCGAGACCGGCTATGATAGAGCAGTGTTTATCATCAGGCCTGTGAGATGTTTCATCGCGATCCGCCGCTTTCCTATTCATTGAAGACGTGAAGCCAAGTTAGTTGAAGCCATTGTACATCAGCTTCACACATCGTATTGGAGTGGATTTGGTGGTCAGGCGTTCATTCGTCATTGAGAACATATAACAAGGTTAGTGCGAACCATCTTTCTTGTGTTTATTTATTTATTTATTTATTTATTTATTTATTTATTTATTTATTTATTTGTTTGTTTGTTTATTTATTTATTTATTTATTTATTTATTTATTTATTTATTTATTTATTTATTTATTTATTTATTTATTTATTTATTTATTTATTTATTTATTTATTTCAGTACCCTCAGGGCATTACAGACGGGAGTGGGGTACAATAGACAAAATAACAAAGAAACAGCAGTCACAAGTAACACAAAAATGTGAACAAGAATATGGCTCGCGCAAATCAGTACGTTACAGCAAATGCAATCAAACAAAGTAATAGTCATTTAACATGAAATTATGAGCAAAGAATAAAAGTAAGCATAAAAGTAAGCATACCACGCAAACAAGCATACCACGCAGACCAGGTCTGTTTTAACTACCACATAAGCTGAAAAGAATGAACGGCAGGGCGCAAGAATTAAATGTACTATGTTACCATCAAGTTAGTTAAAGCCGATTTAAGCACAGAATGGTCATTTATTTCGACGACCGATCGGGGAAGGTGATTCCATTGTGCCGATGTGCTGGGGATGAATGAGTTGTAAAAGTGGTTTGTTTGGCATGAAAGAATACCAACTTTATGATAGTGATCGATCCGAGCTGAAACGTAGCAAGGTGGCGTTATAAATTTTCTCTTAAGGATGGGGTTATCGTAGTAAATCTTATGGAATAGACAAAGGCGGGATATATTTCTACGTTGCGACAGTAGTGGGAGTGATAAGCTTGATTTCATGGCACTGACACTAGAGTTACGGTGATAATTCGAGAGAATGAAACGGGCCGCACGGTTCTGTATAGATTCGAGTTGGTATATTAGTGTCTCTTGATAGGGGTCCCAGATAGATGCAGCATATTCTAGTTTACTACGAACCAACGACTTGTAGAAAAGCAGTTTTACGGAGCTAGAAGAAAGATTAAAGTTACGGCGTATGTAGCCCAACATGCGGTTAGCGTTATTGCTTACATAGTCTATGTGTACTTTCCAAGAAAGATTATGGGAAATGAAGACACCTAAATATCTGTAAAAAGGCACAGACTCAAGGCTGCAATTATTAAGACGATATGAAGGCAATGTGGTGTTACGGCGAGTAACCCGCATGTACTTGCACTTTTTTATGTTTAGTTCCATGTTCCATTTGTTAGTCCATTCAAGAGCATGATCAATATCCGATTGAAGAAGAGCTATAACAGAGTCAATATTAACTTCGCGGTATATGACACAGTCATCAGCAAAAAGATTTATTGTTGAACATAGATCGTCAGGTAAGTCATTGATATATATGTAAGAAAAAGCAGAGGCCCTAGAACAGAGCCTTGTGGTACTCCAGATCCAACTGGAGAAGTGAAGGAAGAAACATTATTAGCGGTGACAAATTGTGAACGATTAGTGAGAAACGAATGCAGCCACCTAAGAACGTTAGGGTCGAGGTTAAGTTTACTAAGTTTAAAAAAAAAGCAGTTGATGAGAGACCTTGTCAAACGCCTTTGAGAAATCGAGGAAAATGCAGTCGACAACAGAACCCCTGTCGAGGAATGAGTTTAGATCATGTGTGAAGGTTAAAAGCTGTGTTTCGCAAGAAAACCACTTCCGAAATCCATGTTGACTGTCCGTAAAAAAGGCATTAAAATCAAGGAACGATGCAAGGTGAGAGTAAATAACATGCTCCATTATTTTACACGGAATGCTGGTAAGTGAGATGGGTCGATAATTATGCGGAGAATGTTTTCTTTTGATGTATTGTTGTAGAATGTATTTCTTTTAATGTTATGCAGCCGCTAAAACCCAGACATAATGAAATTTGCTCTGACAACTAGAACTGAGTACTAGACAGTGTAGTTTGGCAATGCGATGTATAAAGATAGGTAATAAAGTGAAATAAATGATGGCAACCGTATCTGCAAAGAGGAGCGTAAGACGTAAGAATGTGTAAACAAAATTGATTTTTTTTGTCATTCAGAATATCCAAATACTGAAGCCAAAGCGGGAAAACAGGTTGAGAACCAGTAAAAGCTTACAGCCTATTCTGGAACTCCCTGCATAAAATTGTAGACCGTAAATGGTGCAATACAGATACGATATTAGGTAACTTTTGATGAGGTTAGAAACATCTAGAAAAATAGGAGTACTTAACATAATGTTTAGCGGAAAAAATACTTAGACTTTAGAGATAAAGTAAAACGAGTGAAGCAGTCAAAATTAATACTGAGCAGAAGGTAAGTGCCACTATCAAATGAAGAAATGTGAAGAGGCACTGGAGCAATGTAGCAGCCTGGAAAGATAAAGCACGCAACTGCGCAAGACCAGAAAATTTGAAATATTTTGGGACCAAGACTTCTATTGTGCCTCTTTTGAAATGCGTGAGCTTGGATGTCTCTGGAAGAGCGCAAGTAGGTCATGCTTCGTAAGCCTATAACATGATGCAATGCTAAAAGCAGCAGGCGAGGCATATTTTTCGAATTTAACTTAAAATGAGAGATTGCTAGGAATAACTTTGCCTGATAGTTACTCTTGTGAACTGCTTAATTAAATAATTGCCAACTAAGGTGAGTAGTAAGGGATGGTGGCGCGAGCTTTTCCAGGAACCGGAACTCCTTATGGAAACTCACTCCCCGTGCCTGAGTCTCTCACACTGCAAAGATAATAAGAAAGAAAGAAGCAGTTAAATTGGCGAGTAGAGGCAAGTGATAGAAGTGTAACAACACCAAGGCTCAGAACTTAATAAAGCATGAAAGAAAACTGTGACAATTGCATGTGAAGAAGTTAGGCGCAGGCAGAGGCGATATTTATGTACAACTTGACATGAGTAGAAGTTGAGCAAGCAGGTGTAGGGAGATGAGGTCCTCGTTAGCATATGCTTGGAAAAGAAGCAAACTGACTTGCAAATCGAAAACAGCCCTAGGAAATGAAAGTCTTGCGTGTTGTTTCATAAAAACACCAAGCGTAATAACACAGCACTCTAGGGCGGGAGAAGAGGTATGCGCAACTGGGAGCTGTTCTTATTCTTGTGCTGTCCTATTTGGCGCTTTGCCTCTTTATGAAACCATAGCCCAACAATTCCGTCAGCGTGTATTACTAGGCTTCTCTGTAGTGTTTTGAAAACACGGTTATTTGCGTTTTGAATTAAGGAACCAACTAATCCTACCAAAAGCACGATACACCCCAATGTTGGGGGTATGACAGCGACAGGATTGTTCTGATGTATAGATTTAGAGATTGTGTTAATAGGATCGGATAGTTTTTCATTCATCTGTGATACCGGCACTCTAGTTTGCGTGCAGAGCAACACAACACAAGTTGCCAATCCTGACACATATAACCCTATATTTCAGAGAAACGTTGGCGAAAGTAGGTTCATAATCAGAGATTAAATAGATGTAAATAAAACACCATGAATCTTTGCCCACGAAAACGAAGTTCGCCCTTGATAGCAGCCTATAACCCTCTGGTAAGCAAAATTACCATATTTAAAGCAACAGGCCGTCCCCCGTTAGTACATTACGTATACTCTGAACGACTCAAATGTAGACAATGTTTGTGCGGACAAATACTGCGAATTCATTTACGCCTCGTTGATACGAAAACTCGTTGTTCCGACAGTGGAGATGATGGCAGTGCGCAGTGCTGACTGACTTTTGTAAATTTTTTTCACGTTAATGCCGACACCACTGAGAAGAAAATCAACACTATGCTAAACAGATCAAACATTTTTATCTTAGAGGAGGCCTCTAGGGAAGGGTGGTGAGAAGACTAAAATGCCGTGGTGACTACAACTTTTTTCTTCTTTAGCGCTTTCCTACTTCGTACTACAGAGATGTCTGAATTTTTCATTTTGCCATGCTGTGCAAATGCATGGGTAGACGCTCTTGTAGCTGCTTCTCATGCAGTCAAACTCGCATTCAGCCCTTATGAGCTTCCTGGGTACAAATATCTACAGGTGCTTTTGAGATCTAAGCAGCCATACCAGAAAGGGTGCCGCTTTGCGACTTATGCCCCACGATTATCTTCATCCTGAGCTAACTATCTTTAAAGATAATGATGAGGGCGTAAATATTCTTCTGGTGGCCAAGATGCTGCCTAATTAACACTTCAGTAGAAAGCGGCATGTGGAGATACATCCTGTATTCAGAGAGTTTCTTTTCGTTTACTTTACGACTTTTTGTTATAAGCGACTCATGGACCGTTATTCTCGAGAACTATTATCTCATTATTGATAACTGACAGTCTACTGGAAAACCTGAGACAGCGCTTTTGCATCTGGACAGTTAAGGACAGAGCACGTAGACAATAAAACAATTAAGCAGGTGAACTAAGCTGGTTGCAGAGCACTTGATAGGGAGTCTTAGGGTGAAAACAATGTCTACCGCTACCGGCTCGAAGTAAGGCTTACTACAGAAAACTTCCCGACGATAACAAAAGAATTGAAGTTGACTCAAGGTAGCGATTGATTCAGGATGCAGGGCGGCAGTGTATATCTCTAGTGTAATAGGGGAAACAGTGTGAGAGTGTATCTGTCTAGTCCAATAGAGAAACATCAAGGAATAATGAGAAATAATGAGCGAGGAAGATATTTTTCCTGTAATGCAGAGTTTATATTCATGTGTTTGCGCGTGCCTGAAAGGACCGCTTCAAAATTGAATATTGCAAAGTGGAGCGCTCAAAAATAATTTTGAAACTGCTTCTCTAACTTCCCATCTCATGGAGTGTGACATTTAAATTCGGAGTGAAAGCAAACTATTCTTTATTTTGACAGTACAAGGGATTACATAAAAAGTATTCGGACCGATAGCCGTGCGGCTAGTGAAACGGTCTAGTACAAAAATAAAATAAGATGCACCGAACAGTCGTAATTAGCAAAAATTGAAAAAAAAAGAAAATAAAAGAAACACAAACAGCAATAATGAACGCTTAGGAGAGCAGAAAGTTGGGCTTGTTGGTTGATATGCATACTTAAGAAGTTGGCGCGGAACAACGAGGACAAGCGAAACAAACACAGACGAGCGCTACTCACAACTTAAGGTTTATTCCTCGTTGTTCCGCACCAACTTCTTCAGTAAGCAATAAAGAACGGCTTGGAACAAAAGGCGCACTTGAAGTAACTCTTAAAGAAACACACAGAGCGATAAGGAACAGGAAAGAAGGTCATAAAGTTAAATGGCGCAAAGGAAAAAACACAGGATGACACAAGAGACATAAAGAGCGCCTTCCTGTGTTTGTTCCATTGCGCCATTCAATTTTATGAAGAACCAACTAGCCCAACAGCAAGTACTTCATAAAGGTAAAACAAACCGTTAAAAAAGGATGTAGCTCCAGGAATTTTCTGGTTTTTAAGAAAGAAAAACTTGCAGATCACTTTAAAGTTATTTGCAAGCTTCACATTAATAGGCACTGTATTCCACTTTTGCGCCTGTAAATTAAACTAAGCGTTTCCCGTATACATTGCGATAGGCAGGTAAATTGAAATTTCCCTTTAATGCATATCTTGTGTTAAGTGTTCTGTCGTGGCCGAGAGAAGACACGACGCACGAGCGAGGGCAGGAACGAATGTGTTTTATTCCACGACGCCTCTGCTTTTATAGCATGTGGCGAGACGGTCCTACGTCATAGGCACGTGCTTGAACTGATAACATATCACATTCTTCCCTTCTTAGTGAAACAAAAGTCATTTTAATTACTACTATCTCTTCTTCCTGAAGTCTTCTGTAGTGTATCTCTCGGGAGGGTTTCGCGCACGGGTGCTTCGTCGCAATGCTACTGCTGATGACTGGTTTCCTGTAGGGGTAGGCTCCTCATGTGCTGTGCCGTTAGATCTGGTCTCGCCGCGCTCTGGATGCCCTCCACCTACCACTGCTTGTGGGTCCTGTGGTGGTCTTGGTAGCAGGGCCCGAGGAGTCTGTTGGTCGGCGGACACCCTTGGCTCTGAAGAGGTCCCCCGAGTTGGATCTCTTCTTGGAGAAGGTTGGCTCTGCACTTCGATTGTCCGATCCAGGGACCTGGAAAAGACCTCTTGAGAAGACAAATCTTCGGAAACCCATCGCGGATCTACTGAACCTCCTAGACCATTCGCCCCATCTTTCTCCTGACCGGTTAGTGCTGTCGTATGATTGGTGGCTTCAGTCCATACGCTGGTCTTTCTGGTCCGCAGGTGATCAACGTGAGTGAACTGTAGTCGGCTTTGAACCTTAATCATGTACGTGACTGGGCTGACAACTTGTTTGTTCAACAGTACCTTCAAGCCACGATACAGGCTCACCACGTGTAGTTTTCACGTAGACTGCATCGCCCACGGAGAAGGATTCAGCGCATCCTCTTCGGTCGTTACGTTGTTCCGTGTCTAGTCTCTGACGCTCCGCCATGTCCCCTGCAAAACTAGGTTTGAGAAGAGACAAAGTAAGTCGGGGCAGACGCTTGAGGAAAACTTCAGCAGGCGTCCGCAAAGTCATCGAATGTGGGGTGTTTCGATAACGAAATGAAATTTATTCAGGCGGTCTTGTACTGTACTATTTACTCTCTCATTTTTATCGTGCAGAACCTGTTTTAGGAGCGCTTCCTTCGTCGTTCTTACGAGTCTCTCTGCGGCTCCATTTGAAGCTGCATGATACGGAGGTGTCCTCGTGTGTTTGATATCCCTGTGCCTCATGAACTGTTCAAATTCATCCGAAGTGAATTGCGGGCCGTTGTCGGTAACTACTTCTTCGGGGTAGCCGTAGGCCGCGAAGAGAGTGTCCAGTTTTTCCAATGTTCTAGCGGTAGTTGTCGATGTCATGCCGAACACTTCAATCCATTTAGAATAAGCGTCGACCACTACTAGCAGATTGACGCTGTCTTTTACAGCGTAGTCAGCGTGAATCCTTTCCCAAATTTTTGTTGGATACCTCCATGGTTGCAGAGGCCCGGCCGACTTTGCTGGCCGAGTGCTTTGACAAACTTGGCAATTCCGAACGGTTTCTTCTATGTCTTTGTCGAGGAAAGGCCACCACACGTATGCCCGTGCCAACATCTTCATACGAGGCATCCCTGGATGTCCTTCGTGCAGCAGAGAGAGCACATGATCCTGCAGGGTTCTCGGCACAATCACTCGATTGCTCCAAGTTACGCATCCTTGTTCAGCAGACAGTTCATCTTTCCGTGTGAAAAACGGTCGCAGCTCTTCAGAGTAATGCTCTGGCCATCCCAAAAGAACGTAGCTTAAAACGCGTGTTAGAAGGGGGTCTCGCTTGTTTCTAGAGCGACTTCTTTAGCTGTCAGCGGGGTTGCGTCAAAAACAGCCAAACACTCCGGCTCGTCGTTGCCTGAGGCTGTCGGCAGCGGTAGCCGTGACAGTGCATCAGCGACTTCCATTTTCTTGCCGTTCCTGAACTTGAGATCGTACTGATATGCTGTTAGCGTCAGTGCCCATCTCTGCATCCGTGCAGCTGCTAAAGATGGCAGTGGTTTATCATGCCCAAGAAGTCCGATAAGCGGCTGATGGTCGGTGTATAGGTTGAACTTGCGCCCATACAGATGACGATGAAACCGGCGCAAGCCGAATATGAGCGCGAGCGCTTCTTTCTCCCCTTGAGCATAGTTCCGTTCGCTGCTTGTTAAAGTACGAGACGCGAATGCGATAGGCCGTTCCGTTCCGTCTGGCATTTCACGAAAAATCACAGCTCCCAAGCCGTAAGCGGAAGAATCGCAACTAAGTCCAAGTGGCTTTGTGACGTCATATAAGGCTAACACTTCACTGTTCAAAATCATTCCCTTAGTTGTTTCGAATGCCTTCTTGCACTGTTTCGTCCATTTCCACTTGTGGTTTTCTTGAAAAAGCTGGTAAAGAGGAGCTACCACAGTTGCCAAATTCGGCAAAAACTTGCCATAAAAGTTTAGAAGACCCAAGTAGGCCCTGAGTTCTGTGATGTTGCTGGGCTCCGGGGCGTCTCGTACTGCTTTTATCTTTTCAGCGGTGGGATAGATGCCCTCCTTCAAAACCTTGTGCCCTAGGTAGACAACTGAATCACGAAAAAACTTGCATTTTTCCTCTTTGAGGGTTATGTTGTGGTCGCTAAGTCTTTTCAGAACTTTTGTGGCAGTTGTGTAGCAAACTTCTGTACTGTTGCCGGTGATGATGACGTCGTCTATATAGCACCCGACGTTAGGAATTCCTTCTAGTACTTTATCCATCATGGCCTGAAATAAAGCTGGTGCGCTCGCAATTCCAAATGGTAGCCTTTGGAATTCGTACAACCCCTGATGTGTATTTATCGTGAGCAGTGGCTTGGAATCTTCACTGAGAGGCACTTGCTGGTACGCAGAGGACAAGTCCAGCACACAAAACACCTTACCACCGGCTAGCATTGAGTACAAATCCTCAGGAAGCGGGAGCGGGTAACAATCAGTCTTGAGTACTGCATTGATTGTTACTTTGTAGTCTCCACAAATTCTGATTCCACCTCCACGCTTCGGAACCGGTACGATGGGCGTCGCCCACTTGCTGCTGGCGACCTTTCTTAAAATGCCTTGACTTTCCAGCTTACCAAGTTCTTCGCTTACTGCCTCTTTAGTAGCGAACGGCATAGACCGAGCTTTGCAGAACACAGGCGTACAGTTCTGGTCTATGGCTATTTTGGCTTCGAAATTGCGGACTATTCCTGGTGTTGTACGGAAAAATTCTGGAAATGTCTTTCGCAGAGAATCGACATCAGTGTTTTCTGTGATAGCACTGACGGTTTTCCAGTCAAGTTGCAACTTTTCAAGCCAATCCCGGCCTAGAAGTGTAAGCATAGCCTTGCCCTGGTCCTCTACTATATGCAGTGGAAGTTCAGCCTTGCAGCCGTTATGCTCAACGGTCATGGTCGCCTTTCCTCGCAGCTTTACAGGCTCACCTGTATACGTTTTCAAAACTGTTTTGGTTGGCTTGCATTTAATCTGCGGAAACCATTGCTTGAAAACTCTTTCAGGCATCAACGTGACAGCTGCGCCCGTATCCAAAAGCATAGGAAGGGTCTTCCCTTCAATCTGCACGGAAACCTTATAGCCTCGCTTCTTATCATTCGTGCATAGCACGACGTGAAATGCCTGAGAATAATCAGATTCTTCGCCCGTCGCTTCAGCGTAGTTCACCGGACGACTTTCTCTCTGTTGGAACATCGTTCGTAGGTGCCCCGTCTTTGCACATGCGCGGCACTTCGCGTTGCGATACCAGCACTTGTCTGAATCGTGCCCTTTTCCACAGCGATAACAAACTGTCCGATTTTGCACCTTTTCTTTTCCTCTTCCTGACAGCCTGGCTTTCGTTTCCACTCTTCCTCGAACCACATTTACGTCGGCCGAGCATTCTGCCTGGCAATGCAGCTCCTTTGTTTGCTTCGCAGCAAGTTCTTTTTCGAGCGCAATCTTGCAAGCTTTTTCAAAGGTTAAGTTTTCCGTTGCGAACAATATCCTCTGAGTCTCTTGGTCGCGCAATCCTGCCACCAGGCGATCCCTCAAAGCATCATTCAGAAACGCCTTGAGCTCACAATTACGCGCCAGATGTTTAAGTTCCGTCATGAATTCCTTGACGCATTCTCCTTCCTGCTGCGTGCGTTTGTTGAACTTGCAACGTTCGGCTATTACTGAGTACTCGGAACTGAAGTGTTGTTCAAGTACCTTCTTTATGTCTGCGAAGGTCTTGTCAGTAGGACTGTCAGGGACTAGAATTTTCTTGAGCTCCCCGTACACTTTACTGCCTACTACGTTCAAGAACAAGCTCAACTTCTTAGTTTCCGGAACGTCGTTAAGGGCCACAAAATTTTCAAACCTCTCGAAATGCGACTTGATATCGTCGCTTCTTGGGTTAAACTCTGGCATGCTTCCGAAACGTTGCGAAGCTACAGGGAGTGCCATTTTGAAACGCTTGCCTTCTTATCGTGGGCCGGCCGTCCGTTCCGCTGCAGCGCTGCGCCGGTGCTTGCTTCAGAATCGTGGCATCATCCCATCCTCGTCGCCAGTTGTTCTGTCGTGGCCGAGAGAAGACACGACGCACGAGCGAAGGCAGGAACGAATGTGTTTTGTTCCACGACGCCTCTGCTTTTATAGCATGTGCCGAGACGGTCCTACGTCATAGGCACGTGCTTGAACTGATAACATATCACATTAAGGTACGGGAATAAGAAAGAGCTTAGTGGTAGAGGATTATTAGTATCCATAATATGATTTTCCAATACACATATTTCGTAATTAAGCATGGATTTATTTGATAATATGCGAAGCTTCTTGTATAGACAACTGCAGCTATTGTTTGAAGGCGCATGGCCAACTACCTGCAAAGCTCTCCTCTGTGATCTCTGCATGGAAACTAAATAGGTTTTCTATGTTTGGCCCCACGATTCGCAGCAGTAGCTGATGTGACAGTGAAACAGCGGAAAGTACAAGGAACGAAGTACATTGTACGGAAAATACTGCTTTGCCTGAATATGCGCGTAGAAGCTGAGAGCCATCATGTTGCACATGTTTTCGATGTCTTCTTGCCAGTGCAGGTATTGGTCAAAGATGACGCCGAGTTATTTGTAAGAAGACACCTGCTGAATCCTACGCTGTTTTATGATATGTGAATCGTACCATTATCAATGTTTGTTCTCCTAGAGTGGAATACTACATCTTCAGTCTTATTTACATTTATTGTAATTTATTTGCAGAAAACCATGAGGAAATATAAGACACTTGTGATGTTATCCTGATTTGCGGGAAAGACAGCGATTCAGCTTTCAACAAAAGAGCAGTGTCATCCGCGTACATTAGAGCCTTTGAAAATCGAATGGCTTGCGGGAAAAATCAAATAGCTTGCGGAAAATATAAAACAAAACCAGACCCAATAGAGACCTTTGCGGAACCCCACAAGTGGTGGGTAGGAATGCGGAGTGTGTCTTCTTCACAACTACTTTTTTTTCTGTCAGAAAGGTAACTAGCAAGGAACTGGAGATAATTATTATTAAATCCACATGCTTTTAATTTTTCAGCCAGCCGGAGTGACAGACGCGTTCAAACGCCCTTTTTATGTCGAGGAATACTACTATTGCCAGCTGGTTTTTGTGAAGAACAGTGTTGATCTGCTGCGAAAGTGTTAAAGTTGTTGATTTCGCTGTATTTTCAAACGCGCTGCATTTTCAGATGCCATTATTAATTTTCCGACCAAAAGTAGCTATAGTTTTGTGCTTTTTTTTACTGGCAGAGTTGATGCAGAGATTGACGAGAACTTCCATGAAAAGGTTAAAGGGAGTTGAGATGCTTAGATGATTATTATTTCCTGTTCTGTCAAGGATGGGATCTGTACGAGGGAGATATTATGAGCGTTAGAACCTCATGCACTTGAACTTCGTTCCGCGTTTCAGTAGGTACTGATACGCGTTTGAAATTCTGCGACTTCATGTTACTACTAAGGAGCTACTTTGAAGACCTTGACTTCTGGCACTGCAAAACGAAGAATCAAAAATTGGCTTGTGGTATAGCTCCTCTAAGTACAGAATAATATGAGAAAGTACAGTTTTTTGCACGTGACAACACCGCCACGTACTACTGGGGACAAAAGTTTCCAGGACGCTAGTTCCAGGAAAAAAGTTGATTTCATATCCACCTCGCTACACAGTCGCGTGATATTGTGAAGAGAGGAAGGAGCATTTAGGCCTGTTATGCCTTCATACCATATCAGGCGACGGGGTGTAGCGAGGTGGAGCTATATAAACTTTGTTCCTACAATTAGCGTCCCGGAAACTTTTGTCCTCAGTAGTGCATGAAAATCCGATTGACCCGTCCACTGACCCAGGGAGGCAGTTATGCGAGTCTTCAACTTTTTTCATCGTTTACGCCATTTTTCCCAATGCATGCCGGCGTTCTAAACTGCCGTGTCGCGTTTCTGCTGCAATGCTGTCAACGCCTACGCGTGTTGCTATAAGGCCGTGTTTCTGCCACAACGTTTTCCACGCCACCTCAAACAGCGCACATCTCTCTGTTACTACCGCCATATAGATCAAATCCCAAATATATGTTTTATAGTAGCATTAGTTGATTAAGAAGCGATGTGCAATGCACAAGGCGAGAGTGTGTTGTAGTTTAAAAAGGAGCGTGATCGGCTGCGGCGATATCATATTGCTTTTGTGCACTGGCCAGCGAATTTGATCCGTTTGCGCCGCCGCAGGTTGAAATCGTAGTCGCGAAAACACTTTATTTATTTATTAATGATTTCTTAAAGGTAACCCTCAAGGTCAAGGTTCGCACAAACCGATGAGCTGGTTTGACCGCATAAATTAGCGTTTTTCACTAAAAAACAAAATACCTGCGTCGAGCTGCTTGAATTGGTCAGGCAGGCTTGGTGGTTTATGGTATGCATTTTATTTCAAGAACAAGTGCCTTCCTAAAAGAGAGCTGATCTCCCTCGGAGAAACTAAAGGCTCTCGATGAAAAACAGGTGAAGCGGTTATGATATTTTTATATCAGCGTTTTCTTTTTTCAGATCAGTTTTCTTCGTTTCAGATTGGCTGCATTTCGAACTGCTTTCAGATTCCTTCGAGCAGAAGAGGAAACTATAGGAAATCAGAATAATTTCAAGCCCTGTGCTCATTTAGGCACTAGGCCAAATAGAAGATGAGCATTTCAAAACTCGTTGCTTTGCATGCTAATGGTATATCACTTTAGGTCTAAATGCCAGGCAGGTTAGTTTTACATAAGGGTTCTTTTCTCATCCAGAAACGACGTTAGCCGTGCCGCGTCATAACCAGATGCTTCACTGATAAGTAATGATTAAAAGAAAGTGCAGGGCGTTCCGAAATAATATTCAGTAGTAGACCTTATTCAATCTTCCGTATATGTTACAGAGAAATGCGCTGAATAAATTGAGCTCCTACACACGGATTTATAGAAACAAAAAGGGGTTTTAAGATAGTGGAGAGAACAGCAGTCATGCAGCAATAATATATGAATAACAATATATGAAGGCCGTTTACCTGATGACAGCTTGTTGTTAAGTTTCACGCCGAAATCTCAGTGCCCTCTAATATGCTTATTTCACTTCGCTGCCACTCAATTGAGGGTAGGTATTTGCGTTAATTCCTGAGACCTGAAAGCCTCAGCGCAGAATTGTGGGACTTAATATTATTATTTAGTCGAATTCTTAAACGAACCTTGCATGGCCCATATATTGGTTCTCGTTGCAGCAGCAAGAAAGAAAAAGCATCGATACAGCGAGCTATTGAAGACATTCACAATGCACCGTTGTCTGGTGTGCGCCGTCATCTTCCTTCTGTGTGTGCACAGTCTAATTCCAAGGTATGTATTCTGGAGTACCGGAAAGTGATTACTTCTGGATGAAGTTAGACGGCAGCATGTTTTCATGCTTTCCTCTTCGTTATAATTATTCTGTGTAAAGCGGTATTGACCTCTGAGTGCATTGTTGCCTGGACACCGCCCAGTTGCTTTACTGAACTGTTGCGTACATGTGGTGAGTACCGAAAAGCAGTGCCGCTAACGTTCGAAAGCTTGATCGGCAGTCGGCAATTAACACCTGTCGTTGTTCTCTAACGCATGCTATTAAAAATATGCGAAGGCTATAAATGCACGTCGCTATACTGCTTGTCAGAGTTTTGTGCTCGTGTGCCCACCGTGAATTGTTTACTGCGTCCGGTATTAACGGAAAAGCGTACTCTTTTATCTGTCCTTCCACGAAGCATAAAAATCACATCACCAAGGTGTTTCTAAAATTGTGAATTACTCCATGAATAAATGCCAAACAATGGGCACTGGATGAGAAGATTATAAATTTCTGCTTGGAAGTTGCTTTCAGCGAACATTTCACGACAAGAGTACGCTGAGCATGGATCGAGCATAAAGCGAGTTGTGACGTGTTCATAACAGTCTACCAATCACATGTTCCATGCGAAGACAGCGCGAAGGTTTCAAAAAGGCGTTCCATGTGCGTAAATAGCAAAGTATTGAAACAACAAGTACACGAGGAAAGCAAAGGGCAAAATGTTGGCCGCAGCATCCTTTCCTACCACCCACGCCTATATGTAAAATTCAACAGCTTTGAAGCGACACAAGATAGGTGGTCCAACAGCGCGAACACACACAGACCAAGTAAGAGACGAGACACACAATCCTCTTACTTGGTTTGTGTGTGTTAGCGCTGTTGAACCACCACTATGCATCAACACCAACTAGCCCAATCTGTAGTTCTACAAGATAGGTAATTGAACAGCTATCATCAAAAACTATGGCGCTCTAAATAAATACATAAATTTATGAGAAATTCAATATCACAACTAAATAATAATGCTAAGAGTAGTGCACTTCCTGAAGAATGGACTCTAATTTTGCAGCAATAGTATGAAAGGAAAAGATGGTTATGAAATAGAAAATGTTTTCAAAATTCGGCATATACCTTTATGAACGCGACAGCGCTAAATGCCCCGTTACCCGGAAAACCCGGCGTCGGCGTTGTCTGCGTTGTCGGCGAAAAATAGAGTGGCGTAGGGTGGCCCAGGTGGCCCCCGCCGGAGAAACAACCTAGGTTGGCCACCTACGTCAGGTGACCTTGAGGCGCGACCACAACCTGCCCAAGGGATTTTGAGCGCTCACCACCATGGCACGTGGCTGCTAAATTAATGTTTGATAGCGAGAGGTTGCTTGGGAAGAGCAAATTGGGTCGCACAAGCCCCACCGGTGGCAGCACCTGCAATCTCAGGTCAGTGCCGCTTCGCATAACCGCTGCAACATTCGGAAATTATTGATGTCAGGACTCCCAGGGGCATATGAATGTAAAGTGGAGAATAAAGCAATTCTGCATACATGGGAATTAACTCATTAACGCTGTCAAGCCATAACTTTTAGGCGAAGCTGAAGTGTCTTCGCTAATTTTTGTCTGTGTCGTGTAGCCTCAGAAAAGAAAACCACTGTGCATGTCTTACGGATAGGGGTTTTTAAACTCGTCTAATAAAAACCTCAGTTCTAAGGTGACAGCCCCGTACCTAGCACAGACCATCATCTCCACTTTGGAATCAGTAAAATGGCCAACCGCTATTTTGTAGATGTCAGACCAGGCACACGCCATTACAGGTCCGTTACTTGATTTCACTATGAGCAAGATGGCCTAATTTAGCTTTGCGCTCTCCCCTAGTCACTGTGAAAATAGTGCTATTGTTGAGCGCACGGGTATATATAACGTGCCAGATACTGGACCTCCCCAACCGACGAATTTTAGATTATTAGAAAAAAGTTCATTTTTTATAACTGTTCTTTCCAACTCGAGCAATGTGACAAAACTTAAACCTGATAGAGATCTTAGACGTATTTATTTTAAGTCTAGCCTTGTTGAGAACACCTACTGAACAGTCTTGTCGAAGCAAGTAACAGAATTCCGTCTATCAGTCATGGCTCCGAAAGATACAATGTGTACAATTTGCATTTCAGGTGCGCTTTAAGGGTGTGCCGTGATACCGTTAATCGGCTAATGCGCATATATGTGGCATTGATAATTCTAGACATTAGATTCATAAACACATGGAAGTCCTCATACGACTAACGGCTGATTGGTACTAGCGGTTAATCTGTGCGCCAGTGGCTTGCGGTGGCAGGTGCTGCCACCGACGGGGCATGTACGACACCGGTTGATTTTTCCTAGCAAGCTCTCGTGACCAATCATCTTTAAGAGCGTTAGTTCTTATTGATCATGTTTCGAGATTTCGTGGGGTCTGCTACCACCCTTGATCACAGCGCCATCTGTGGCATCAACTACTAATCACGTTTCGAGATTTCGTGAGGTCTCCTACCACCCTGAGATCAAAGTGCCATATGTGGCTGCAACTAGAAAACAGCGCATCGCGTATTGAGACTTGTAGCGCCATCTACAATAGCATTGTAGAAACAACCACCCGCAGCGTGTTAATGATGACGTCACGGTCCAATAGGGTGGATATAGGTGGAGCGGTGTGAGTATGACGTCAGGGGACGAAATGGCGGCATAGTTTCGGTTTATCTAATTCAAGATGGCAGCCATTAAAATTGGTTGTGTCCTCTCATCCCTTTCAACCCCCCCCCCACCAAAAAAAAATATCCTAAAGCAGGTTTAAAGGCAAGTTTATTAGGCGAAACAAAACAACCTAGGGACTGTCGTCCCTCAAGGGAACAAATAATTATAGAATAATGCGTCTGCTGTCGCCTAGTACAACCTATAAAAGACACAGCACGCTGGAGTCCACCAGAGTCACTATTGTTCCAAAGTCTGCACGAAACGCGGGGGAAGCACGCACGCCACACACACGCGCTCCGCGTACTACCACGCCACTAGTATTGTAGCAGCCACCCGGACACACGGCCGTTGCTGAAAATGATGAAGTGGGTGCTCCACCTCCGCAGAAACTCCGCTTCTTCCAAGGAGACAAGGTCGACGCAGGCCGGCTCAAACAGGCGCGGCCGCGTGCGCTGAACCAGTGGGAACATTGCCCTCTGTGACCGCCGCTGTAGTGACGCGACACCTCTTTGTCGCCACAAAACAAAAGCTCCCACGCAGAGCAACAACCGCGTGAATGCATCACGCGTTCTAGTGCGAGCATCTAATTAGGTGAAAAACATGCGTGACAAAAGTCCCCAGAAAGTCCCAGAGACAACACAATCGAACATGGCATGCACTTGCGTTTTGACTATACCACATTGCGGACATTGGCCAGAGGGTGCGACCCCCCACATCGTTATGCGGTCACCAATGGGCAAAACCTGCCTGCCTCGCCGCCAGCCGAAGTCGCGGATGTCGTGTAGAAGGGCCGACGATGTCAAGTCCCGCCACCGCACCTGCCTGCACCGCTCGATTTGTTCATCTGTAGCGTCCTCTATTGCTAGGAGCTCGCAGACGTGGGAGGCTGTCGTGTGAAACACGTTCACCCCAGGCAAGGTAGCGCTAGGGACCTGAACGTCTGACAGACATACTGGAAAAACTTCGCCTGGCGTTCGGCTGTGGGGCCAGAGGAACGCTCAAAAAATAGCTGCCGCGATGTGCCATGGAGGTAAGCAAGGTGGTCCCTCCCCGGATAGTCGGGGGCACCAACGGGGTCGCGCACTCCGCTAAGAGCAAAGATACAGCACATTACGCGAAAGTCCGGCAGTCTAAACCCGCCCATGCGACTTGGAAGACGGAGTAGGGCACGGGAAACCAACTCCGTCCTTCCAGCCCAAACGAAAGAACCACAAAGAGTGGCCAGACGACATGCGAAAGCACGTGGCGGGCTGGCCACGCGAGCAACATAAAGCAGCGAAGAGCATAATTTTGTTCCACAATAAACACGCGCTCCCGTCGCGACAAACGAAAATGTACCTCCACTGCCAAGCGCGTCCCTGCCGTCGCTCTGAGTCGCGTCCATCTCTCGCGGGCCACATCTCCTTTGGACAAGAAAAAACACCGAGTAATTTCACGGCCGAAACCCACTCGACGTCGCCGAACAGATTTGACGCGAAAGTGCCAGAGCGAAGCACCCTGCACTTGCCCCTTTTTAGCATGGCGCCAGACAGCTCGCTGTACACTTCGAAAAGACGCAAGAACCCTACGTAACTGTACGTGGTCACGCAGAAATAGGGACACATCGTCGGCGTACGCCGAAACCTTCACCTGGCCTTAGCCTGGCAGTGGAAACCCGCTCACGGACGGGCTCTGGGTGATACGACGCAGCAACTTGCCTAGGCATAAAACAAACATCGTAGGCGACAAGGGGCAGGCTTGCCTAACGCCTCCGAAAACACAAAAAGGGGCGCTGATCGCTCCGTTAACTTTCAGACGGGCTGTAAGCCCCGAGTAAAGAAGCCCGACTCTCGCTAAAAAGGCCGGGGGAAAGCCGAAGGCCTCTAGGACACCCATTTAGTACCGGTCCTCGACACGATCAAAAGCCTTAGACTGATCCAGCGAGACAAAGCAGGCCGGGATCCCCGCTCTCGAGGTGAACGTGAACAAGTCATGAGTAAGTGCGACAGCGGAAAACACAGAACGGCCCGCCACGCTACACGTTTTCGCAGGGCTGACCAGGGAGGGCAGAATCGCGCTGAACCTGTTCGCCAGCAATGACGCCAAGATCTTGTAGTCTGCGTTGAGCAGAGTGATCGGGCGCCACGCCTGAGGGTCGGATGGGTACCCACCGGGCTTCAAAATGAGCACGATTTGGCCCTCCCTATAAGACTGGTCTTACTTCGTACGTCAGAAAGCTGTTAATCATATCGAGCAGGGACGATCTAAGTCATCGTAGAGCCTGGCGCAGAAACTGACTGGGATACCGGTAGGTTTAGGGGCCGAGGCAGCGTTCATTTTAGCTACTGTGGCGCGGAGCTCATCTCGCGTCGCCGGCACGCAGAGCTGCTGCGAGAGCTCGTCGGGAACTGCGGGGAAGCCCTGACAGAAATCGCGAACCGCAACGCGGAAAGTGGGGCCGCCCGCCCACTCGACACCAGAAGCGAACAGCTGGGACACTTGACTTGTGAGCACGTCGCGCAGGTCCGTGACGCTGCTGCTCCCGGCCCCGTTGGGCAGCACGACTTCCTCAATGAATGCAGGCGCGTCCCCCTCGAGGGCACCTGCGTGAACCTGCCGCAAAACCGAGGGATCAGCTACGGGCCTGTCCTGAACGAGGGCACGGCTCGCCGCGCGCGAGTACTGCGGCAAAAGCGTCTGATAGCGCGCTTTCAATAAGTTGAGGTATTCGCGTATCGCAAACGTGAGCGGCGCGCTTCTCTTAACTACTCGCATGTGAGCCAGAGTGTCGTTTAGTTCGCGGGTGATGAGTGCTCTTCGCAGCCAGCCTTCCGCGATAAAGATCACACAGCACTCGCCATTCCTCTCATCCCACGGTAGTGGTGTGTCATCGAGCGAGCCCGGAGCACCCAGCGGACGCTGCAATGAAGCGACGGCCGACCAATCTGTCAGCAGGCTGGCGTCCATTCGCCAGGCGTCTACTCGCGTGTCGCACCCGTCGAAATCCAGCACAACTGACAGCGGTCGATGATCGGAGATGCGTAGAGTGCTCGCGGTAACCGCGAGTACTTGGCAGGAAGTCACGAATCGCGGGAGGCCGGACGGAAACAAAAATTTATCAAGCCTACTGGCCATCTTCCCTCTCGCCCACGTGGCCCCGAAGTTGTCACCATGCAGGGAGACCCATGCGTCTGACAAATGGACCTACGTGCATAGGCCCCGTAGTTATCGTGCGCCGGCACAAGGGCCACTCTGATCGGGCCCGGAGACATCGCGCGTGGGGCCCAGGGCACAAATAAAGTCATCCACTAGGAAAGTGGGGTACGAGTCCGGCATGAATCAATAAAAAATGAAGAATTGCCTCGTCGTTCTGGCGCGTACACTGCCAATGCTCTCACTCGCCTGCCGTTAAGGGAGAAGTCAACGGCCAACGTGCGACCGTCGACGCCGTACGTATAATGCGCGCCTGAGCGCAGGTGGCTTTTGATGAATACCTCACCGACACCGCACGACCCTAAAGCGGTGAGTGAAAAGAAAGCGGGCACGAGGCAGCGATTCTGCGCGGTACGGAAATTTCATCCCTGAACGAAGAGAATGTCAACGCCCTGCGCGCGGACGAAGTGCATCACCTCACCCTGCGAAATCCCTGAACGTTCAGGGAGAGGAGATACACCCCCGCCATGGTGACACAACAGGGCGCCGACATTCTGCCGACAAGTTCAACGGGCCCCTCGCGGGATCGCTCGCTTGCGCTAGCTGCTCGGGAAGGGACGGATCAGGTGAGCCATCCGAGTCCGCGGACTGCGATAAGGCGTGCTTCCCCGAAACTCTGCCGGAGTCCATGGGTTGTACGGCGGGTAGCGGTCGGTGGCGTGTCTTACCGCACCTCGGAAGGCGTGGTCCGCAGGTGGCGTCGTGGTCAGGTTGCAGTAGGCAGAGACCTGGGCGTTGCCGTTCTCCGCTTCTGGTGGTGTTCGGCGCCGTGGACGTCAGGATGGGCCGGCGGCGCTCAGCAGGTCGGTCGCTTGTTAGCAGGGGACGTCCCCGGTGAGGCGGCCCGTGGCGCCACGAGAGAGCGCTCCGCCGCTCTCGTCCGCCGATCGGGGAGAGTCGCTGTCGCCAGAGGAGGACGAATATAACAAGCTCGTGAAGACGATCGGGGGGAGATCGCCGGGCACCGGAAATGTCAGGGTGTCCGTAGACCCCGTGTCCGCCGTGTTCTTCGGCTCCTCCTGCGATGGGCCAGCAGGCTGTGGTTCGGCCAGGGCTTCTGACACGTGCTCTGCTGGAGCGGGAGACGTGTCGTCGTCCTAGCGCGCCGTGGTCTCCGCAGGTGGTACCGTCGCGAGGGCGAGAACCGGGTCCTGCGGTGGCTGCACAGCAGGCGGCTCCGTTTTCTTCTGGGCGCCGCTGCCGCCGCCGCGTAGGAACGCGGGCGCAGGCAGTGAGCCGTCGCGTGAGCCGTGGAGTGCCGTCGGCACGTCGAGGCACATCCAGCCGTCGAATAGGCCGCATCGGGCGCACCGCGGCGAGCGGCAGGCCGCGCCGACATCTCCGCTCTGGTCACGGAGGAAACCTTGCAGATGCCCCTCTGACCAAACATTACACGGTGACCCTGAACAAACATGGCATCTGGCACCACCTGTTTGATCTTCATCTTCACGAGTCGCGGGCCGTTGTTCACGTGGCGTCGCCCCTTCGGCGTTTGATTGGAGATCTCGAGCACTTTGCCGTAGGGGCACAGTGGCGAGGCCAGCGCCGCGACCCTGACAAACAGGGGCACCCGAAATGCCGTCACGTGGATCACGGAGGGGCCCAACGCAGGACACTGGAACAGAGGTCCCGTTCAAGGGAACGTTCCCTCCACTGGAAGCTTCTGTGCCGCCCCGGCGGAGGACACAGTGATGCAGAACCTCCACCGTCCTTCGTGTTGGAGGCTTTGCAGCCCTTTCGGGCCGACGATGAGTTCGGTGCCGTCGACAATGTCGTCGTCCGTGGCCCTCGTGCTCGGCACGAACGTTATGCAGTGCGCCTTTGGTAGAGGCGCCCGGTTCTCCGGACCAGCAGCACGACCAGGAGGCGGCATGGACGCCGCAGTCTGTATAGAACGAGCGGGACCGACCCAGGAGGCGGCTCCCGGGCAGCCGGCGGGCAGCGCGGTGCCGGGACTACGATCCACCGGAGGGCGAGGCCTCCGGCAGGGGGCGAGATGGCGGGGTCCAGAGGTTCGCTCTGCTCTAGGCTGGTGGGTCTGGTTCCACGAAGACCGGCAGCCTGTCCCGTTACGGGATCGCTATACGTGTATACATTGGTTCCGCTATATATACGCCGACAACAACGGGCACCCATCCGGGTACAGTTGGGTATGCCGAATTTGGCAGGCGAATAAAACCTGTGGCTTGTGGTACAGAAATAAAACCACAATTACTTCATTGGTCAACTATGTATACATGCAATCACCAATTGAAGCGTTACCATGTCGCACCGCAAGCCGAATTCTAGGTTTCCGTAGCAAATTACGTTTCGGACGTATCTCGTGGGGGTCCAACTCGACAAAAGGTTGACGTGCATCGTAATTTCTTTGATAGACGGCGCTAGGCGGTGATCGTTCCGCTAGGTGGCGTGCGCGTACGCGTAGCCGAGCATGGTGGCAATCCACCCCGTTTCAAAACGTACTATCGCATTCTGTTACTTGAGACGATAGGCGCGTTCTTCTTCGCTTTCCTCGTCTAGTAAACCAAACTGCTAACGCTCGTTACTTCGTCTTCTAGACGGTGGCGGCCTTTTGTGACCGCCACCTGCCACTGCGTTCAATTTGTTCTCACAATGCTATGGGTAGGTTGTGATGACACCGCAAGGTCATGTGGCCAAAGAGGCTCACGTAGGCCGTTTCTGCGGTAATTTTGCGCTCACAGCACCGACGACGACCACGCCAGATTTTCTGCAGAACGGAAGCCCTAACGCTGCCACGTGAATATATTAATTCGACCATCCACAACCTTTAAAAACTGTTTTGAAGTATGCTTACACAGCTGCTTGCAAAATATTCTGCCGCTGAGGCCGGTAATTAAGGCCCTCTAAAGTTTGTACAGGCCTGTCGTGCAGGCTGTAAGCTTCAGCGATAGGAAAGATCAAGCCAGTATGGTACCAATTTTTTCTGTTTTCAGCGTCAACGGCTGTGACCCTAAATCGCGGCCAAGAAAGCGAAGTGGCGACCCATGGTGTGTAGGAGTGGTAAGTGCCTGCGTTCATTACATTCACAGATTCTTCAACAATCAGCTGTTCTCGCCAATGCTCCACCGCTGATGTCAACCGGTCACTAATTATTGCAGTTGGCATGCACGTGAATGATAAGTGGTGTTTAAGGAGCAGTCGATGTTTTCCCATGGTAAGAACTATATTTGAGCCATTGTTATTGGTACAATGAGGGCACAAGGTGATTTCCTTACACTGCCAAACTGTCACTAACCAAGGCCAAATATAGAGAAGACACGTTAGGAGAACAGGCCCCCTTATGAAGTAGAAAACAATTTGCCGATGTCTTCCGACTATTGGCCATCGCCGTAGCGATTTTCCCCGATTCCACGAGATGCGCATTCTGACAACTGGGCGTACACATCTGGTGGGTTTACTTCACGTCATCGTCGCTCTCTCTTAGGAATGTGCTACCTCGCTGCATTTCCCGAGGCACGAACCGCATATCCACTCGAATATCAAAGTGCCCATCTTGCTCCCACTATAGCGTTATCGCCGCTATCCACGAAGGTGTTACTGGTCGGCTTTCTCCCGCTAACACTTTTGCCGCCATCGTTGAAGGCGCTACTGGTGCTTTCATATCTGTTCTGAGTAGAAACTGTCGTTCCCTTCGAAAGATGGCGACACCTGTTCCAGGTCGGTCGCTTCAGAACGCTGACGCATAGAAAGTGCAGCCTAGTGCCCTCGGCACCGTCCTAGTTCCTAATCTCCAGGAGCCTACACATTAAAAAATATGGTTCCCCTAGTGCCATTCTCGACTAGAATCTCCTTTCTCGACATTGTTCCCTCATCGGCTTTGCCCATTCGCAGGGAGAACTCTCCGGGCCTGGGTCGGGGCGCCCGACGATATCCTTGAAGTGACGCGTTTGAGTTACTTCGGAAATTTCGTCGTTGCTCAGGACGCTCTTATCACACACGTAAGCGCTGTCCCCGTCGCTCCTCGTGCTTCTTCTGCCATTGAAGACACAGATCTTTTTCACCTCTCATGTTTTCCGCCGACGCCAAATATATTTGCCTTTCGCCGTCCTTGACCTGCGAATTGGGGTCAGTATAACTTTCGCGGTCATTCCGGTTTTGTCTACCGCTACGTTGCTTCACAGCAGCTGCGCTGGCCGTATTGAGCCTGCTGTTCTTCTTTTCGACCTTGTTGCTGACAGTCTCTTCTCGCTGACAGTAATTCTACTGCAGAGCAACATCATCCATCATTATGCCTTCCTCACCCTCGAGCCGATCCAACGCGAGCAGCTTCTTAATTTCCGGTCGAAATTCCGCTTCCTTGGGATGGACGACTGCCGTCTCTTGCAAAATCAACACCAGCGCTCATCCCCTTATGCACCACTACCGGTACCTTGTGTAGTTTACTGAGCGCCGTGGTTTCGCCGAACAAGTTGACGACATGCTGCAACGCTGTGTTATTCAGGAATCGTATAATACCCGGTAGTCTGCACTTGCCACTTTTTGAGAAGGGGTGCATCCACTCGATACGAGTAGACTGTTGGCACCTGAAAACAATTACGCTCAGATATGTACATCCACTCACGCGTATCGACGAGGCCTTAGACTCTTTGCAAAGCGCGGAATACTTTTCCTGCCTGGGTTTGCGCTACGATTAACGGGAAGTTTGAATCCAGAAATGCATTTAACGGCTGTGTTTAGGCCACTCTTTGTAAGCAAGTTTTGTCTCACCGGTTTTCGTCCGTCCAAATCAGCACTTCTAGGACCAACGTAAAAGAGTAAAGTGAGCTAGAATGAGGTTCAAGATTCTCGTTTTCTATTTCTTGTAAATTTAAATTCCGGTATCTTACGTTTGAGCTTCGAGAACTACGCAATGTTCTATATGATCACTAAAAATAACGACGCTCTGAAGACAGACACTCACGGCATCCAAATAAAGTTGCACCACCAGGCATCAGCAGTGAGGAGGAGCTTCTAGCGCCTGCGACATGTAGCACGCGGTATACTGCCCTATAGGCAAGAAACGCCGAGAGGGCACAAGATACCGCGATTGTGTCAGTAAGCTGGGCTGGCCTGCTGCGTCGCGACCAATCAGCAGTTGCGCACTGGCAGCGCAACAATCTCTTATCAACTGCGCTCGAGATGGAACCATCATTTTGAGGCGCTTCTGAAAATGTCACACGCGAACTCTGCTCCTGCGACCCAGCACAACAGCGTTGACATCGGCGGTACTGTCTGCAAGTACTGCGTCCAGTCGCCACGAACACAATCGCAATCTGAAGCCGCAGGCAATAATTTTACCATGGAAGAGGACCGACAGTAGGATTACCTTAGGAAGCGTCCGGCGAAATATTTGAGCACACAACAGAATTGAGTTCAAGAACGCTTCAGAAGCGGAAATACGGGAAGCACGCGCGTGTTCCTGCAGTTGAGTAGCCTAGGCGTAGCACGGATTAAACCGATATTTATTCTTATGGCCGCGGCTTGCCATTCAAAAGTCAAAATTTCCTTTCTGGACCTTGGGGGGCCACTGTTCCAAACGCGAGTCACCAAAGAAAAAACGAAAATCCAGAACCTGTAGGCTTCCATTTTCGTCAAGTTCATGAGTGAAATTCAGAACATGGGCACATCACCTATAAACTTCTAAGGCATGATAGACTGCATCCTCATTTCTGTCATCTTTTCTATCTTGGACGTGGTTGGAGCATAAAAGGGTAACTCAGCATCACTGCAAGAGCCCATTATCCGGAGCTGACGTGATCCTACTGATGATCAATGCTATGGTTGTGAGGTGGTTGGATTTTGCCCGCGTCTGTAGGAAGTAGCAAGAGTGACAGCTGGGAACCTTCAACCCGACCTCATACCATTTCTTGAGCCCATACTTGTACTTAGTCATCGGAGCAATTAAACAGCCAAAAAGCGTTACTCATCTATTAATATGTCACATAATTTATTTTGCAGGACTGTCACCAGGACGTGTGCGGCTATGAGGGCTGCAACGGCTGCGTCGGCGCTAATTTATGGTGTCACGGATACTGCAGGCGGGCCACGTAGCACTGAAATAAACAGGCATTGTTACTCTGCAATGGCATCCTACGCCTTTGTGTCTTTAGTCAGCTGAATTTCTTGCCGTAGATTTTTGCATTTTTATGCGGCACATAAGTGCGGCACCTAACACTGCAACACTAAAACATGTCATTTGCGAAATCTCTCGCATGAAAGCTCGAAGAAATATGTTGAAGAATCATGGGGATCGAGGAACACTGAACGCTTGTTTAGGGACTACTTGGGTATGTGGTTCGTGCGCAGAATCTTGTTGACATCGACATACAGGAGTGAAGAAAAAGGTAAGATATTCCAGTTTTTATTTAATTTTTATCGCACAGGAATTCGCGCACGACATTAGTCGGACAACAGCATGAAACTTTTAACACAGCAGGAACGAATTTTATTCACCATTCAAAGCAACAATTTGTTTCCGCAGCAAATTTATTTAGGATCTTCCTGCGTTGAGTGAAGGTATCGGAAATTGTACAAAATGAGGCAACAGTTAAAAAATGCCTTTTTAGAGTAACCTGATGCCTCGGTACTTAACACGCAAACCTGTCTTGGTGATCACAGCTTGACTCCGCCGAAGCCTGGAGTTTACGAAGCTGTCAGTGAAGCTGTCAGGGCCAAACTTCACTTGCATCACGGCGCAAAATTGCACGCCTGTTCCTTTTTCACAAAATATTTCGTCATGAGTCTATTCGCTACGAGTTACTTCTTCCCCCTTCATATATTTCACGCCGCACAGATCACTTACATAACGTAGGCATTTCTACATGCAAAACTAAAACATTCTCGGATTCTCTTATTACTCGTACGTCATATGACTGGAACCACCTTCCTTCCTCAGTTGCCACAATTCCTGACCCTGTATTGTTTAGGTCTGCTGTTACCGCTTCTATTGAATGATATATTGTGTTGATCCCTTATTCTAACTTATCAATGTTGTGATAATTTATTGTTCTCTGATGTTGTTTGTATTTTCAGTGTTTTATGTATTACCCACTCCCCTCTGTATTGCTTTGCCCTGAGGGTAAAATAAATAAATAAATAAATAAATAAATAAATAAATAAATAAATAAATAAATAAATAAATAAATAAATAAATGCCCAGTCCAAGTTGTTACATGTGCAACCGTTTTCTTACTTTCTGCTCGGAGTGGCTGGCTTTTTTTTCCCTCTGACGGTTGAAATATATTCAGCTGAAAAAATTTCGGCAGCCGGTCATGGCCACTTTTTGTTGCCTTAATGACATGGCACATACCCACGACAGAGGATTGGCCAGGTTTCAGTGAAAAGAGCCCAAAGAAGAGGGTAAACTGATGGCAAGCAAATGATTTTCTCTGCATATGCCCAGGTCCTCTTCATTATTCAATTTTATAAAACATCAGAGAGTGTGTCCGGTGATTATTCTGCTAAAACGCAAATCTTAAATCAAGATTCTTGCGTTCTCATCGACGCGTAATCTTATCAAGAATGCCCTTAGCAACCCCTTCTCTCTTATTACCTTGATTGAGTCAAGGAAATTTGAAGTCTAATCTCTGACGGATACCTGTCTCGTCGGGATGGCACATGACGAAAATAGAAGGCGCCACCAAAAGAAAGGATGGGATGACATTTCGGCTCCCCCATGGGACCGTTGTTCACAATGAGGCGTAACGTAGCTGCGTCTTTTGATGGGTTGGCCATACGCCTGGCGAATATGCTTGAAGTCTAATGTTTGACAGAAACCAGTCTGGTCGGGATGGTACATGCCGAAAATAGAAGGCTCCGATCAAAAGAAAGGATGGGATGATGCTTCGGCTCCCCCACGGCAGCCTTGTTCACAATGAGGCGTAACGTAGCTGCGTCTTTTTGATGGGTTGGCCATACACCTGGCGAATATGCTTGAAGTCTAACGTCTGACGGAAACCCGTCTGGTCGGGATGTTACATGACGAAAATAGAAGGCGCCGACCAAAAGAAAGGATGAGATGACGTTTCGGCTCCCCCACGAAAGCCTTGTTCACAATGATGCGACCGATGGCTTCAAAAGAAGCGCACTCAATCCCCCCAGCTTCAGTGCGCTCCTCCCACCAAGCCTTCCCGGATCACCGAGCCGCCGCCGCAGAGAACTTCGCGACTGCCCAAGGGGTCAGGAAGGGTTGTCCTCTTCGAGAAACGCTCTTCCGGCATCGTCTTTGTGGGAGGACTGCCGCTGGCACGCCGGTCAACTATATGCTCGTTTTTTGCCAACTTCACTTCAATGGGAGCTCTTCCGCACTAGTCTTCTGTAATTGTAGCGCATGTGTGCAGTACGCATGCAGCCCGATAAAGTTACATTTGACTGAATAGTTGTAACCGCTTGTATGGTATTTACCATACCTATGAATGTACGCCTACAGTGTACGCATGTAGAAATTATTCTGTAGTAACCGTCGATGTTGTCCTTAAATGCGTGGAAATCCTTACTTTCGATGCACCTGTGTATATTCCTCAGAATACATTTGTTATTTGTTGACTGACGTTGTGGCTGTGTCCTCATTTGCAACGCTGAACATAAACTAGCCAAGGCTGGGCGTCAAGCTCCACCCCTTTTTCATCGGTTCGGGAAGGTGCCTCGCACTCCTTTCGGAGCCGTGACAGCTAGCCTCGCCAACGCTGTACTTTATTAGTGCGGTAGCGTTAAGGGGCCCTTGTCGCAGAAAAGCCGGCGTCGTCGTCGCAGTCCGTCGTCGGCGTGGTTCGCCGTGAGCGAAAAACGAACGAAAAATCAGCCGATAATCAACCTGGGAGGCACGTGAACGGCAGGTGAGTCAGATAAGCAATATAACCTTGTGGCGCCATCACAACGTGCCCTCCGTATTGTTCGCAAACTGCCCACCATGGCCGGTGGCAGTTAAATTAACCCCTGGTGCAAGAGGTTCCTCGAGAACAGCAAATTGGGACCCACAAGCCGCACCGGGGGCAGTATCTGCTATCGCAGGGCAGTGGCGCATTTCGCAACTGCTGCACCACTGCAGCAAGAGTACTATGAGGACTCCCAGGGACCTATGAATGTACACTAGAGAATCACTTATTCCGCATATGTGGGTATTAACGTGTTAACGCTATCGCTCATTCCTTTAAAGAGGAGCTTAAGAGTGCTTCCAATTTTTGTGATGCACGTTACAGCGCACCACGCCTAAGTTACACTATCAACAGGGGAGAAATTTAGGAAGAGTTCTATACAAATCTCCACGCAGCCTACTTTAAAGCGATAACTTTAGCGATTTATGCTTAGATAGAACTGAAGCGATGGCGCGGCTACTATCTGGTGTATAATAAAGTGCTGCATCGTAATGTGCGAATTAGGTCCTGAACCTGAGTTGGCTTTTATTCATGATGCTTGGTGTAGTTCAATTCCAGGAGTGCTTGTGTTGGAAATTATTTCGAGGAAATGTATATTTTAAGTTATTTTAAGGACAATTGCGATAGATCAACATGCTGCGCTTAAAGGTTTTTCAGAATGAGCGGTAACGCATATGATATGCTTTGTAAGCCAAAGTTTGTTCTACAAGTGGTAACATTTCAGAGGTGAGATTGTTGACTACGGCAGATTGGCATGTTTCGTGTGAGGTTAACAAGCCTGCGTAGGCTATTAAGATTTTTTTATAGTGCCCTTTGTATACCTCTACATTAGTTTCACATCATGTAATAGAAAAATTCGGACCAGGTCGTTTTTTTCGAACAAATCAGCTGTGTGAGGCCTGAGATCAAGATTGTAAATGAATCATAATACACGCTTCTGCAGAGAAAAATTACGTTGTTTATTAACTACAGTGGTCGTTCCCCAGACCAACTCGGCAAAGTTTTAATATGACATAAATATAACAGTGAGATAACTGTAGTCGGCACCGAGTAACGATGCCGATTTATAAAGCCTACATTTGCTGATAGCTTAGTTAAGACAGCATTTATATGGTTGTCCCAATTGAGGTGATATTTAAAATAAACTCCCACTAACTTTATAGTTTCGACCATTTCTAAAATTTCTTTTCCGATCTGGACACAGTGTGCAAGCACTACATCTTTACTTCGTCCTCTAAATAAAACTGCTAACTGCTTTTGTTTTATCTGCGCTTACTATTAAATAGTTATCGACAGACCAGGACTGAAGTGCCCTCAATGCCGCAACTACTTCATGGGCTATTCTTTCCGTTGATACAGAACACTTCAGTGTCACATCATCAGCATATAGTACAAAGCGAGAATCTGTAAACGGTTTTATAATACCATTAATATATAAATTAAAAAGGAACGGTCGTAAGATGCTGCCTTGAGGGACACCCACTATCGTCTAACTGAAGATTGCTGTTTTTTTTTTACACTAGCGCACTGTCTGCGGTATGAAAGATACGAGGTAAGTAATGAGTGAACGGTCCTCGGAAACCATATCTGGCCACTTTAGTGAAAATCCGGCTATGATTAATTCAGTGAAAAGCCAGCGTAAAATCGATAAATATTCCCAGTACGACTTCCCTATTTTCAAAACTCTCTAAAATATGTGCTTTGATATGTATCAGTGCTAGCTCTGGGGATTTGTTTTTTGTTAAACTGAATTGAGCGTCAGAGATTAGTTTATGAGCTTCGCAGGAAGAAGTTTTTCGTATATGAATTACGTTTTAGGTCCTTTAGAGAATGCTGGAAAAACAGACGCTGGTTTGTAACTGGATAAACATTTCTTATCATCTTTTTTGAAAGGAGCAGTAACTTTAGCTGCTTTTATGTGCCCCTCTAACGTGGAAGGGTGGAACATGCATGCCTTTTTTTCTTAGTTTCTCTTAAAGTGCAGGTTCTCTAAACAATGCACATATTCTCGTATTCAGCATGGTTGTTACTCTGACATAACTTCATTTCTTAAACGTGAACAAGGCAAAAGAAAACTGCAAGCGAAAGGATGTCAAACGCAAGTTATAAATTATTATACACGTTATACACATCACTTGCGGAACAAGCTGTCTAAATTTCGCTTGCTTCACTCGCGCTCACCTCTGAAAGCAGGAATGGGACATTCAGGTGCGCAGTGGAGATGTGTAGTGGTTAATAAAAGCGATGCCCCAAACTACTACAAAAAACTTGTTGCGAAAACATAAATTTTCAGATGTCTTTTTTGATAGGGTACCTTCGTTCTGATGATTCCCTTTGGAGAATTTTTGGTAAGCTGGTGGCCATACATCATAGAGACTCCTATTAAACGTACTGCAGCCCTTCCTTTGGTGTTAGCTTATTTTCATGGTATACATCTACTGTGATGTATTGCATACGCCAGTATCCTATAGTTAGGTTCCGCCTGACAACGTTTGACGGAGTTCCCCCACGGTGCAAGTTGGCGATATAGAGTATTAGCGTTTGGTTGAAAAGTGAAAAAATTTATAGCGAACAGTTGTGCCAAGTGATGCGTGAGAAGTTAATCCAGCACTAGTTGTTTTTTAGCTTATAACAGCAGAAAGCAAAAACAGATGTAGAAGCGGAAGCGCGTACAACGAACCTACAGAGACTTGCGGTCTACTCATTGGACTGCACCGGAGTGCGATTTTAGTGAGAAATCACCGAAATGAGCTAAAGATGGGAAACGACATTTTATACTAGCAGTATGTTTTTTTGAAAGAGGAAATGTAATAAAAGACTGGTTTCGTTTGGTTTATGGGGTTTAACGTCCAAAAGTAACTCAGGCTTGAGGGACGCCGTAGTGAAGGGCCCCGGATCATCTCGGCCACCTGGGGTTTTTTAAAATGCACTGACATCGCACAGTACTCAGGACTGTAGAATTTCGCCTCCATCGAAACGCGACTGCCGTGGCCGGTATCGAGCACACGTCTTTGTGTCAGCAGCCGAACACCATACACACAGAGCCTCCGCAGCGGCTTAAATAAAAAGACTAAGAGAACTATATCTTGATATTTCATTGCATAAAGCGACACTTAGGGAACTGTCAGGTTTAATCGACATGCAAAAAGTAGGCACGACAACGAAATGAACAATTGAGCGCAAGCAGTGCAGCAAGTTTTAAGCCTGCAAAATTAAAAAAATATACGGTTAGGCAAGACAGATATAGTTGTCAGGTATCCAAGAACTATGTACAAACAAGACACAAAATCGGGAGCAAGAATTTATAAGCAAATTGGGAGCTGCTGACGTAAATGTGGCTATTCCTCCTAAGCTTACCACACAACAGAATGCAAAATCTAATTTTGAGGCACACTTTGCGAATTTAACAAAATCCGACAGAGTGCTGGCAGAATTCCGACTAAGTATTTTTTGCATGAGAATTTAATCAGAACAACTGCGATTTGGAACACTGCAGTAGGGGACAGGACAGTTTGGGGGGCTTTGCAAGCTCAATGAAAAAAAAACCGGTATGAACAAACACCCCATCGTGATACTCCCAAACCATTAAAGTAATAACAGCTGTCTGACAGTAATTTTAATTCTTGGGCGGTACGTATGTAACAGGAAGAATCGCGAAACCAAGCTTGAAGCTGGATGCAGCTAAGACACAGTTGCACATGCGCTGAGGCGAGAATAATATTCAGAGTGGCCGAGGAAGTAATTGGGCAGTCATCTACATGGAAATGATGGACTTGCTAAAATATACCAGGCGTTTCAGGGAATACCTGTAATTTTTAAAAATAGGGTCGTTGAGGTATGAAGGGGATCTGCTGCACAAGCAATACCTACATTGGAGGCCACCAGAAACAGATGAATAACGTTAACTACTTAGCCGCCCAAGCAATTTCTGATAATTAACTTTCTAACAATTGCAGTTCGGCACCTGGTTGCAATTGAATTTTTGTATCTGGCTGTTTCTAATAGCCATATCAGTTTCTCAAATTTCGAAAAGGCGGTTGCCCTTTGCGCTGTGGCTAGCTACATGCACATGACTAGCTACATGCTACATGTGAATAGCTACATGCACAGGAGGGACTGCTTTGCCTGCATGCTTTTCGATAGCGCATGTACTGTCGCACGATATAGCCAAAGTTTTGGGGGCCAAAGCCCCGAAGGTAATCGCATTTTGGAAGCTTTACAAACTGATATGGCTCTTACACGAGCGGCTACGCATCTCTAATTGCCAAGATTTGCCGAACTGTGATAGATAAGTGTTAATTATTACAAAATATTCAACCGTCTAATTAGCATTATTCACCTGTTTTCCTATGTCCGCCGAAGCTGCATCATGTCACAAAACCACTGCTGCATACGGCGCCTTCAACTCGAGCGATAGGGTTACCAAAATTGTTCAGTTAGTGTGTTAATACACGGCTGAACAGCATTCCGTCTGATATCGCTCGGGAAAGCAAACAGCTTTAGATATTTGCTCTATTTTGTGTTTTTACTTAAAGAATACGGAGATTTTAGCGCGAATTTTGGGACGTTTAAATTCAGCAATATCTAGGTCTTTTGCACATCTTTGAAATGTCTTTATTTTACACTTTTTCTGGGTAGGCTTATTTGTGCCTATGCACGGATGAGCCGAACTCAGTAAAAGATTATTCTAAGAAGAACAGCACTGGCAGACAACCGACGAGGACCAGGACACACGAATGCTCTAACAACTTATTGTTAGCGCACTTGTGTGTCCTCTTTGTCCTCATCCGTTGTCGTTGTCTGTCAGCGCTGTTCTTCTCAGAATGACTCTTAACCAAGCCGCCCAGCAACATAATTTGCTCAGAAAAAGTCCCTTGCAAATTCACATACACCTAGGTTTCGGCAAACAAAACGTGCTTCTTGTTGACAGCTTGAAGAAAAAGTAACCATCTGCCTCTTATTGCAATATTTTATTCTCCCAGTCTTACTTTATTAAGTACTAACTTGATAAATATGTTATCCTGAGCTAGCTGCTTTCGAAAGCTGTTTGTGCATAAAGCAAGGGCGCACGATGGGCAAAGAAGGCTGAAGTCAGCCAGGGAACCAACCTAAGGTAAATATATATATTAACAAGGGCCAGGTATAATAAGTGGAAGTCATGGACTCTGTAATTCTGAGAACAGGTAATACATAGCTACTTAAGGTAAGAGATGTTCTACAAGAGAAGAGAAGTGTACTCCAAGGGTAGCCATGGGCGAGAGAGAATTTGTTGGACGTATGAGTTCTAGAAGTTCCAGGATTGAGGTAGCCGCAGCTGGGGAATGGCGGTTTATTTGGAAACAACCGTAAAGAGTTCGTTCTTGGAGAGGGCATACACTAAAAGATATGTAGCCATTAAGCGACAGTGTAACCAGGAAGCGGAAGTGGTATATGTAAATGTTCTACTCCACCTCCAAGGTAGTGAAGAATGAATATGCCTTCCATAAGAATATCGAAACAATACAAATAAGGAAGTACAGGCGTCAAGACATATATAACTCCGACGAAGGATGATAACGCTCGATTCTGGAATTAAGCACCTAAACAAGAAAGGTCGGGTCTAATATTAATGCACTGACTGACCGCTATCTGAGCGCTGCACGGTATGTCCTTCTTTTCGTTGCAGCATAACTGATCACGAACACTTCATTGAAGGCATTAAAAATGCAGCGTCATCTGGTGCACGCCCTCATCTCCCCGCTCTGCATGCACAGCTTGATATCATCGTAGGTCGTTTGGAGACGTAAGCATTTACTATCGCTCAAGTTTAAAGGTTGCAAGATCATTTGATGTTTTCATGATTCCGTACTGGTCTTCAAGCATCGACACGACGCACTACAGGCTTCTCCAGTTAAGCGTTCCTGCACTCATTCACATTGCTCACTGGACTGCTGTGTGCGCGCGTGGTCGGCATGGAGGAGCGATTGCACAAATATTCGAGTACCTGTTGGAAAGACTGTAATTAAAATAAGTTCGAACTTACGAACGTGAACAGGTAAAACGGCTGCTAAAAGTGGCGAACTCATATCCCTATATAGCACACCCGGCTGTTGTGTGTACAGATACAAACAGTGAAAACTCTATCAAATGCTCTATTATCGCAAAAGTGTAATATTACATCTCGCTTAGCGCGGTGCTTGCAACCTTGATAAACAGCCTTGTTCAGAAAATGTGATTTACATGCAGCAATATTTATTCTCTCAATATTTGCTTTACCAAAAGCGAGTTTTGTAGTCTTTTCATGCCTTGTGTATGGTGGCCACGGAGGAGACGGCTGCGTGCACTCTTGTAAACACAGTCTCAACTTTAAGTAACATGAAGTTTTAAAACAGTGCTCCCTTCATGAGCTATACAAATCATTTTGTTCAGTCAACAAAGGTTATCTACCAGGCAGGAAAAGGGCAAAATGATTGACAGGTAGCTAAGCACCCCACACCCCTGTGTAGACGCATCATTATAAAACACTGAAGTGACACGCGGAACGCAATGAACAGCTTTCACCTCTACTAATGTCACAAAACAACATAAATCGTAAAATTTAAGGTTATCATCAACCCAAATACAGACTCTCATATAAAATCACCTGTACAAAAAAGGCCACAATAACGAACAACGGCAAAGAAATGGTATATAACTGGAAAAAAAACTTTTATGCTAGTGACTATATTGGATATTTGAAAAATGGAGGGTTAAGAAAATTATAGCTGGTGTTCTACAGAATGGCGCTGCTTAGATCGCTAAGCTTTTATTGCGATGTATTCATGCTAACACTTGCTGTCGTCATCGTAGTCAAAAAACGCCAGCGATCACATGACCGCAGCTTGCACAGAGCCGATGCCTCTCCCCCCGGGCCAATCTTCTCGTTACTATGATCACAGGCGCAAACCTTTGGTTATAAACTGAGCCTCCCGCATCGCACTACCTTAGTTGTAATCCGGTAGGCTACCCGTTTGCAACAAAACCACGTCCAGCGCATTAAAAGGCTTGTGAAGAAGACACTCTCAAACTGAACGCTCTGAGAAGCACGACCACGCCCTTCGTATACCCACATAGGCGCAGCGCGATGCAAACCGATGAGTTCGTGGCCCCAGGAGACCAAAAGAGCGCAGGGCCTATCGTACCCACCGACGCGTTCGAAGTAAAATCGACGTGAGACACACGGATCCGAAGGTGCGCGGCCGCGAGATAGAAGTCACTCGTGAAACACGGCACGGGCCACGGTGTTCGTGCCCGAGGAGGCAAAGCCGGTCCTTAAAGACACCATGATCATCGGGTGCTGGCTTAAAAAGCAGAGGTCGCTCGTGAAAGAGGCCAGAATATCACAACCTAGAAATACCAGCTACCGCTCAACACCCACCGTGGCTCCATTGTGTAATCGCCACTTAACGCTTTGAACGCGTCATTATTCTGGCATGTTTTGAAAAGCAATGACCCGTTTTCTGAAACAGCGTATTATGTCGCTGACATTCGAAGACTTCATTATTATGCCCGTTGATTTAGTAGTGTGACTGCCGATGCGCGAAAGCATTGAGTCGTTACCCGTCAATCACGTTAAAATGAAGTGGCTAAAGTGTGTTGTCGATCCTTTTTTAACCCATGTGAAAAAAGTGCAGCAGTGAACAGGACGGATATATATATAATGTGCCAGCATACTCTACAAGCGACAGCGAGGCCCATTGGCGACTTTTTGAGTGCACTCCCAAACACTCTTATAGTGTGTGTATGTGTGCGGGGGAGCGGAGGGGTGATAGCGGTTACGGTCACTGAGGAGATGACCTCGATTCAGCGCGGCAAGCTCAGCAAGAAGCCAGCAATCAAGTTACAAAGGGGGCAGGTGGTTTCGAATGTTCTCGAATGTTGCAGAATGTTCTCGAAAATTGCTGCCTGTGCGATACAATACGTAACAGAGGCTGCAGTGCGAGAGAGCTTGCAACGAAGTACACTGATAGAGTAGAGAGGCAACCAAAAAAAAAAACACAAATTATTAAGTGAGCACTGTGACCGTCCGAAGACCGGAGGATCGCATGGGGCCGTCCCAAAGACTGGCGCACAATGCATCGCAGTTGCATGGCTCGGGGAGTGCTGTTAAGCTGTCTAAACAATAATTCTATATGTTTTCTATAGCTTTTAAGCTCAAGATAATAAAGAGAGCATCAGTGTCATCAGCGTATAAGGCTGTTTCGTACGTGGAAGAAATATTCACAATATCTTTAATCTGACGAGACACCGCAGCGGTGGCGTAGTCGTTTGAGCATCCGCCTCGCATGCAGGGGTTGCGGGGTTCGATCCCCAGTGCCGCCGGGCACCCACCGGTGATACAAAGGGTACACCCTTTCCCTGCCTGGTGCTCGGCTTCTTTAGGGCAAAATGCTTGGGAAATGGGTCTTTGACCCCACCTTGAGTTGAGGCAAAAACAACCTTAGGTCATGCTGCTCTTTGGCCGCAGATGCCCTTGAGCCATAAAAATTCATCATCATCATCCATCTTATGAGGCAACATATCGGAGGCCATGGCTGAAGACTCTAGTGCCGCTCATCAGATAAGGTGCGGCACTAGTTTTTTCGACGTCGTCATCAGTAGCAAAAGGTAATTTTCCATGGTGCACAAAATGAGGCCATAGAGTTAAAATACTGGCTTCATGCTGCATGCCTGATTGTTAGGATCACTGCTGTTTTTTGCGCCAGCTACATCATCGACTCCATGAGTTATACCGCCGCGCTTGCTTTTCGCTGTTTGGCATAGCTTACATTTTGCACGCATGTGCCCACAAGTAAGCACTAATAATACAAAACATTCTATTCGTATTCGATTCGGTTTATAGCGGCACTATTCATATACGGTTCAGGACCGAAGGTAGACTATTCGTGCTTGATTCGCTTTCTAAGCAGTACTGTTCGCCCACCTCTGATTTCGATGATTCCTCTTGCCTACCGCCACAAAACAGGCGCGAATTCAACTCAATGACCGCCTTGACGTTGACTACTTAAGGCCTAGCCACCAGGCAAGCAAACGCTGGAAATTATTGTGTGCGAACACAAGACTACACTTCTTTCATTCATACGTAACGTCTTGAAAAGTGTTCTCACACGGCGTACTTAAAGAGCTCTTCAAATAATTTAATGCCAACGAAACTGTTAAGGCATTTTAAGCCTTGTCAAGACAGGTTTTTAAGCAATTCGCTGCAAAGGTAAGAAACCACAAAATAGTGATTTCGCATTATGTTCTTTTTTTCAGCGTAAAGGGCTGTGACACCAAATTAAGACCATCAAAGAATCAGCAGCATTCAAGGCTCTCACAAGTATGTGCTTGGCCGCCATGCAATCCAAAATAATTTTGCAATGAATGGCTTTCTCCGAGGTTCCGCAGCTAGCGTTAGACAGAACCTCCTTGTTGAAATTCAGAAGCTCCGAATTGACACAAAACGTTGAAGTGAGCCCCGAACGCGTTGGCAAGATTGGACCTTCGAAATGGCGCGTTTATTGATGGGATATTCAAAGCTCATTAAAGTTAGCATAGGATTATTAATTACCAATCATCGGGGTCTATTAAAAAGAGGCCTATTTCACAGAATAGAGATCTATGAGCTAGGCAAAAGCGCGAAGTTAATGGAAGATGTTCCCTCTACCGGGTGTTCCAAAATGTACACTGTGGACGCATCAGCTGAGACTGTCTCTCGAGTAGAAAAGCGAACGAAGCATATGCGCCGGAATACTCAACTACATTTTAGCTTACAAGCCACAAGGCAGTTTTATTGCACAAAGAAGACGAAAAGTAGAACTAAATGCCAAATACTCCTCAGAGGAGATGATTTCCGACGTCGTTACCAATGATAGAGCATTGAACTGTAGGGGAATAAAAAAATATTCAGCTTCACTTGCGATTCCATGCCAAATGATAGCGTCTTTAATGGCCAACAATACGCCGATGTAAACATAAATAGCCCATTAATTCACACTTACCATAGACACGACTCTTATGGAGATATCCATTGTGTGAGCTTAAAACCGTACAAGAATATTCAGCAGAAAACTTTACAACACGCGGTTGGGAGGAAAGGACTTTATTTGGCGCAGTCGGCGAGTCAATCGCCTGAAAAGCCGGCAGATATGAAGGGATCTATATGCTTCATTCGTTAGTATCCAAACCAGGAAACTGGGTAAAAGCTCCAGTACAGTAATTTTGACTCTCTGGCATACACATCCGTAAGTTACTGTTGGTGACTGTGCTGATATACGAAGTTAAAAGAGCCTCCACGATGCTATTACAAAATACATTGCTGCTTATGTGTTAGGTTTACTGCATGATGATAGATTAAAGCGTCATCAATAATCAGGGGCGTATCTGACAGTTCACATTTCTTCCATGGCACAACCTCAGCGGTTCTAGTGCACTCTTCAGAGAACTTTGGTAGCGTAGCTAATTTGTTCACAGTGCCTTCTAATACGGCTGCAGTTGTCGCAACCGCATGATATCGGCACGCTTCTGTGAGCTTTGCCTAACCCAAAATTGCTACTTTGTGCGATGCTACCATAAACAAACGCTTCACTCCTCCTTCTGCTCTGGATCGAGATGAACAGAGTCTTAAAATTCTCTCTTTAGGCGCCGTTTGCGCCAAGCCATGCTAGTTTTTTTTGCCAGGTGAGTGCACCTAATAAGCGGTAATATTAAGGCTCTAGAGTTTAAGACCCCATGCCACAGAAACGGCGGCGCAGTTGTCGACTGCATTGTTGGCAGTGACGGAAAAATGAATGAAAAATCCCCAAAGAAGCAACTTAGCTGCCAGGTGGTCCACGTAGGTCTCGTGACCTTGTGAAGTCATCACAACTTGACCACCGTGGCAGGCGGCAGTAAAATGAAGGATTCGGTGCGAGAGATCACTCTGGTAGAGCAACGTGAGTCTCACAAGTCTCGGCGGCCCCTGAGGCCCCAGGGCCCCAGGGACAGTTGCGTATCGCTTAACCACGCAGCCACTGCATCAGAAGTGGTGTGAGAACTCTCAGAAATATACGAATGTAAAGTAGGGATTGACCCATGCCGCATATATATATGGGCATTATCTCTTTAACGTTACAGCGTAAAATCCTTAAGGCGGAGCATAAGTGTACCCTCTAGCTTTTATATGCGGCAGTTATGAATAATATGGTGGTTTATACACCTTGGTGATCGGTCTTTGTTCGAAATTTCCATAGTTCCCAGTGACTTTTTTCAGTGCCATGCCATTTACACTACTGCCTATCTGAGCTGTCGATGACAATCATCATCATCTTCATCCTACCTACGCCTACTGCAGGACAAGGGCCTCTCCGATGTCCCTCCAATTAACCCTCTGCTGTGACAGCTGCGACCACCATATCCCCGCAACCATTCTAATCTCATCCGCCCACTGGACTTTCATCCTGTGCCACACTTGCCTTTTCTTGGAATGCAGCTATTTATACTTAACTATCGTCGGCTATATTGCCTTCATGTCATACGCCTTGCCTATGCCCAGTTCTCGCGTTTGTTCGTTGACACACTGTGCTGTCTTCCTGTCTTCAAATTATGGAGTTGTAGGGGGAATAAATACATTTCACCGATTAACTGCGGCTGATGTTTGCAGTTCAAAACCACCAACCCCACCCCATGATAGTGAGTCCTGCCGAGTGCACGCCGACCAAGGTGGACCTTGTTTTGAAGGGGAACAAAGAACCGACATTCTGGCTGACACAAACAAGGCATATTTTGCTACAACTATAATAACGCCATCTAGCAACAGAATACGCTAAATAATCGACGTCGTCCAACTCACCAGCATGGTTATGAGCTAGAGGGAAACTGTCTCCACTAGGCCTTTCCTCGCTGGCGAAGAGCAGAGCACCGCACCGGAACGTCAGCGCGCGTTCAGTTTCCCAGCCGAAGCGGGAGAGCTCTCTCCCGCGCGCGTGCGCAGCTATAACACCATCCGTGCTGCCCTTGTCGCTGCGACGCCGGTTCCCTCCCTTGTTAGTAACCAGAAAGAAGGGAACACCAATCGCGAGAAAGCATACCGAAGGGGAAGACTCCCCACAAAAGCTACGCCTATCATTTGGCGCACCATTGCTAAGGGCGTTGTCCTTAATTAGACAGCAACAATTTTTGATGGTCTACACATTTCTGTCACAAAGGCATGTGGCGGTGAGGTACGGGTTTTATGCACTGTGTTCTTGAGGGATAGTGGCAAACCGTTGTTTTATGATTCAAAAGCATATGCCTAAGACCGTCCGTATCTTTTCTTTTCTTATATGTAATTCACTCTAGTGTTTCTTGTCTACTTAAATGTATTCCCTCGCGAATTTAACGCTTCACTGCCTGTCTTAAACTACTGTTTCCTTTCAAGACTAATCAATATTACACGTTTTCTGCGTACTAATTCTTAGACCCAACAATCTGCTTTCTCCTCCTGCCTATGTCCTCAGTCAAGCTTTGCGCAATTTGTCATCAAAGGTAATTAATTAGTAAGGCATTGTCATCAGCAGACCGGAGATTACCGACAATTCTTCATTAACGTTTACCTTCCGTTTATCTCCCACTCTTACCCACCCAGAGATCTTAATATCTCATGCAAACACATGGCAAATAGCTCTGGAGATATCACGTCTCCCGGCCTGACACTTGTAAGGCATTTAAGGCAGAAAGCTGTGCCAGTTGGGGTTTAGATTGAGAGGACATAGTAGTAGCGATAAAAAAAACAGCGACGACAAGATAAAAGTAGACAACACGGTCGCTGGTCATCAACTGACTTTATTCAAGAAAATACCACGAATTTATAGATGGCAATCAGGTGCCAAGAAAATCAACAATGAAATCGCATGCGTGACGGCACTGCCCGATACAGGAGCTTCAATTCTTTGGTTGGAAGATAAACAGTCGGTTTGCTAACGGACGATTGCCTTTCCACATGTAAGAAAAAGGCTTCCAATACCTGCCGCTCCTTCTGGTCTGCACTTACATATATCATGCGTGCCAGCTCAAAAAAAAAAAAAGCACTGGCTTAGCCCGGCTGTGCCTGGATATACGTAGCATTTGGGCTACGCCGAGCCGCTGAGCATCAATTGCCGCGGAGCACCAATTTCGCTGTCCTTATCCATAGCTATACCACAGTGGCGAACGCCCCGCTATATGTATACCCCCCCCCCCCCCCTGATTCCTCTGCGCATGCACACAAAATGAGAGGCGCTATCAAGCGGCTCCGGCGCAGCGTCTCACTTAGCTACTGCGCAACGGACGCGCACAGCTGGGCACGCGCCCGCGCCAGTGCGTCTGCCGCGGCTATGACGGCACTCCACTGGAATGCGCACACCGGCGAGGCGCGCGCGGCGGCGGCGGCTCCGGCGCGCCAGCTGTGCGCCGTGTGACGTCACTGCTCCTTGCGCATGCGCAGCACGGCTCTCCAGGAGCCACGCGAAACTGCTCAACTTCGGCCAGTGTAGCTCACGCTACAAAATGGGGCACAAGTCTTTTCATGCTGTTTGCATCGTTTGAATGTGCCGCCAAGTGTCCAGAGCCTGATAAGCATCTCCCAGATTCTTGTGCTCCATGAGGCGAACGGGCCCCCGCGGTGGCTGAGTGATTATGGCGCTCGGCTGCTGGCCCAAAAGACGTGGGTCATGCGTTTTGAGCGGTGGCTTGACCCTTGTTATTTCTGTGTTTTAGCAGCCAACGTTCTTCGTTTTTTTGTTTTTGATTTCTTGGTTTTAACAGACTTTTTAACCTTGGGCCACCTTTAAGCTTCAGAGGTGGCTGAGTGGTTATGGCGCTCGGCTGCTGGCCCAAAAGACGTGGGTTCGATCCCGGCAGCGGCGGTCTAATTTCTATGGAGGCGAAATTGTAGAGGCCGTTGACTGTGCGATGTCAGTGCACGTTAAAGAACCACAGGAGGTCGAAATTCCCGGAGCCCTTCACTACGGCGTCTCTCATAGCCTGAGTCACTTTGGGACGTTAAACCCCCATAAACCTTAAACCTTAAACCATGAGGCGAACGGTGATACAACGACCAGAAAGGCCGTGAGGACATAGCAGTAGCGGCCAAACTGGCCGTTGTATGAACGGTCGCCTCATAGCACAAGAATCTTGCAGATGCTATATCAGGCTCTGGACTCTTGACTGCACACTGCAAACGATGTAAATATAATGAAAATACTTGTACCCGTTTTTGAGCACACACGTGTGATATATGTAAGTGCACACCAGAACGAGTGGAAGGTATTGGAAGCCTTTCTTATACATGTGGAAACGCAATCGTGGGTTAGTAAACCGACTGTTTATCTTTCAATCAAATCATTGAGGCTCATGTATCGGGATGTGCCGTCACGCATGCGATTTCATTGTTGATGTTCTTGGCACCTGACTGTCACATATAAGTACGTGGTATTTTCTTGAATAAAGTCACTTTATATCTAGCGCCTGTGTTGGCTGCTGCTATCCGGTCTTTCCTGTGTTTTTTTTTTACCGCTACTACTATGTCCTCTCAATCTAACACTTGTCCCAATTTTTATTTTCTAACCTTCTTCACGTGTTACTAAGCGAGCTGTGCAGATGCCATGAATATTTACAACACTTTTCTATATGCCTGTAATATATCCTGGTTCCGTAGTGCTTGTACGTCTACTGCGGTTTTGACTGAGTCAAATGCTTACAGGCTATCTTTGAAGATGGCCTTCTCGCATTATAGATTTACAAACTGGCACATGTGCGCCAGGAATCGTCTCTTAAATTATGTTTTCTTCTCCTAAATCACAAAATACAGAAAGTTTGTCTTGTGTTGATCTTAAAAATGCGAGCGAGAAAAAATTGTAATTGTGCAGTCCGAAACGGCAAAGTCAACGAGCTTAAAGTAGTGTTTCTTTTTGGCGCTCAATTTTCCGAAAAGTAAAGCCGATTAAAAAACTTAAGAACATGTGTTGCAACTTTGAATTCAGCAAAAAAAAACAGAAGGCTTGCTGATCTCGGGTCTTTGACATCCTTTTTCTAACGGATTAAGATCATTTTAGCATTAATCAAAGGCCCCAGTATGCAAGAAGTCAGGAAACATATCGTTTAGAGAGAGGCTAGTCTTTCTAGCACAATCTCCCCATAGCTCTAAATATGTTCTGCAGTTATCTGGTCCTCACAAGCTTCTTCCATACTTCGTTTGGTTGTTTGTAGGATTTTTTTGTACCCTCTTTCGTTAGCGGCGAAATTCCCAATTTCTTGGCACCATTGCCTCTGTCGTTAGAATCCTGGATTTTTCGGCTTCTTATAGATCTGTGTAATACGCTTCGGCTATGTCAACTACATTACTCGTGTTGCATCTTAAAAAGATGCTCAGTTCGCGGCATACTATACTTTCTTACAACGTGATCTTTATCGTTTTTCACTTAAAAAAAACTATGCCGGCTCTTTTCGATCTATCAGGCTAGAGGCCTTCTTGCCTTGGTATTTTCAATCAGTTAGTTTGTCTCCGGAAGCTTTCCAGTATCCTGTCTAGCTACCCTGTTCACTACTTCTATTGTGCACTGAGTAATAATATTTTCAGATTGTAATTAATTTCTTGGACACTAATGTCGTCGTCCTTAGTTCTGGTATAAGTGCGACGTGAGGCCGCGTCAGGGCAGGTGGGTGGGGACGACTACTTTTTGCATTTGAGGTGACAAAAAGAAACATGGAATAAAAGCTATGTATGAAAACCTCACAAGTAAACTTATGGAGGACACAATTGAAGCTGTTCTAAAGGCATAAAAAAGCTACGTTGGCCTATCAAAAGACCATAATGAGGAACACCCGGCCATGGAGGCGTGCCGTATTCGTCCTACGCCGGAGTAACTACTGAGGGGTACGAAGACTCTAGCCAGCACCCCCCCCCCCCCCAACTAACACTGCGCTAGTCCTTTCATTAGACAAGTTTTAAAACAAAGACTCCGACGAAGGGATGTGCTGCCGTCTACCACAATCCAAATCGTCATGGAATGCTATGAATATCAAAAGCTTCGTAGAGCGAATCTCGCTGAACTTCCTGTTCCTTTCCTCCCGCCCACGTACATCGACTGGGTCCTGTCAGTAGCCCACGACAGCACGGCCGTCACTGTACTCTGGACAAAGCTCGAAGAATTTGTAGCAGAAGGCTCTAGAACCAAGCTTCGTGGAAGTTGGCGCAGACCGAATCAGCGCCCACCTCGACCACCGTGACAACTATGGCGCCACATGCCAGCAGAGACGCCTCGATAAATATGCACGTGAGGGTCTTTAATATAGGATGCGTTTCAATCAATCTAAAGAGATAGCTGAGGAAACAAGATCGCCAAAATTGGTGAATACGCTACATAAACTGAACGCAAGAAAAGTAATAAACCATCGATCAAGCTTGTGGGCTGCAAATAACGAATTAAACCATGAAGTTCTTTTCCAAAAGCTTGTAAGCAGCTCAACAAAACCGAAGAGATTTTGTGGCGTAAGCTACAAACCGGAGTATTTCCTAACCCACAGCTTCAAAGCAAGTGGCATGCAGAGAATTTCAGCCCCAGGTGCAAGCGTTGCGAGGGCATAGCGGACATGATCCGTACGATAAGGACGCGTCTTAGCTTTGGAGAACCCGACAGAACATATGTGTCCTGAAAGGCACTGCTTCTCAAACAGGAAGGGACAACGTTAAGTCATCCGTCTCGTCTCGCCCTGGCCGCTGCTGAGATCCAGGAGATCCCGGTCGACGGCTGAGGGGGAGGACATGGCTAGGATTGAGCTGCGCCTCCGATCCCCGTCAACCTTTTGACGGGTGCTAATAAATGTTATTTCTCTCTCTTTCTTCCTCGGAAATAAATTCTCCACCTCAGATATTTTTTCGACTTGAGAACTTAAAACTGAAGGAACAAAGTGTAAAGTTCTGCGGGCACTGGCATACCTATGCTTTTCTGGAATTACAAAGCCTCATAGGTTCAGTGCAGAGCTGAAAAACAAAATATGTGTCAAAGACTTTTGAGCGATTTTCCATACTCTGCTATGAAGGTGGCAATCTTATGACGCGTTTCAAGAAAATTATATCGAGGCGAGCTGTGCACGCAACACAACAGCAGCTGAAATGTTGGCTGCAATAATATTATAATTTCCTTGTCTTTTACCTACAATACTCAGGAAGCCTATGCAGCACGTTGTTGCTGTCCTGTTCTCAATGAGACATACATATCCAATGGGATTGGCAGGATATTATGGTTGTGATGCCCAGCGTTCTCGAGGAGCAGGTAGTCGAATATAAGTCTTCTTTTCCAAGAACTAAATTTAAAATAGTGGTGGCGAATTGTAGAGCATATTTTAACAACTGAAGAAAGAGCAAAGGTGGTCTTGCAAATACAGAAAAAAGCTGTAGTTGCCTTTTAACTTGAATGGTACACTTAAGCTCCGCCTGAATGGTATGAAGCAGTAGCGTAATGGGGTAATTCCCAAATATGCAGAAGATCGTTCTCTACATTAAATTTTAGATCCCTCGGAATACTGATACCCCTCCTGGCGAAGAAAAGCAGTCTTGTCAATCGATGCACCACTGACCTGGGATGGCATGTGCTCCCAGCGGAGGGCATTGTCAACCCAGGTTGCTCATCCCGAGCGAATAATCGTTAACGGCCATCTGCCACGGTGGGCACTTTGATCACTATCCGGTGGGAATGTTGCGATGACGCCGCAAGGTAATGTGAGCGATGTGGCCAACCTGCCTTCTACTTTACTCTCTTGGGACCGCCTGCCATGGTCATGATAATGATTTTTCACAACGCTGACGCCGACAACACCAACGCCAGATTTCCTGGACAACAGGGGCTTTAACGCTATCGCGTTTAAATGTAAAATAGACGCCAGAGTTTATCACATGTTGTTGACACGCAAACACTAAGACAGTAGCTCTATGTGGGTACAGTGATGTCTTTAGATCAAGGTCATGAGAGTGAGTGACAGAGCGGATAAGAACCAGTATATCTGGCAGGCTATCTCTGTTCGTAAACATATACTCCACACTGTATATACTCCACACTCCAAGGACAGGTGCTAGCAGCTGCAGTGTGACACTACTCGTCAACAGCCTCTTCGAGCAAGTGTGCATGGTTGAAACATAGAAAATTAACCATGGACCGCGAACTCAGAGCCGGAGAAAAAATGAGAGGATTAAATTAGGATAGGGTAACAACGGGCCGCCCAGAAGAGGGATAAATGAAGATAATAGGGAGAGGCCTTCGTACTCTAGCGGCCGTCATTCGGCTGATAACAATACCTTGTGTTGTACACTGAATAAAAATTTACCGTCCCCTGGGATAGTTGTTAAGATAGTTTTCGCCTTTGTTCCTCCTTACACCACTATGCAGTCCATTCGGAGGAATTTAGGGAGCTCACTTGGTGTGCGCTCATGCGAAAGCAGAGATTCGCATTGCATGTATATATAACAGATCCCTCAAACTTTATATTACAATTGCATAAAACGGCATTAACAAAGACGTAACAAGGCTTTTATTTATACTGAGCTCTCCACAGTAGGATGTTTTCATTCGCAGCTCCGCAACATGGGCAAGTGCTCGCCTCCGTGCACCAAGTGCAAAGAGGAAACTTGGTGCTGTGACGTCTACTGCTACTTATAATGAAACAGCAAAGTAAATCCCCAATCATTTAGAGAGAGAGAGAGAGAGAGAGGGGGGGAGAAGTGGTAGAGGAAAGGCAGGGAGGTTAACCAGTAAAATGTTCCGGTTGGCTACCCTACACTGGGGAACAGGGCTGAGGTGGCGTAAAAGAATAAGTAGAGAAATGCGGTCCTTAGCAAGCACGACAGGCACTGACACAAGCATTCCAAGTCACAAGCCGCCGCAGCTATAGCCAATCGTTTAGAATCTGCAATAAAGTCGACACGTTTCTTTTTGCAGCTGTTGTTTTTTTAATACAAGGAAGAATTCCATATCCCGCATATTCATGGTAAGGCGGCCGCCTCCCGACGCCACTACCTGTCCAAGCAACAAATATAGAGAACTGTACATCTGGCCTAACCGAGGTTGTGAGCTTGCACTACAAGCACTACAGCGGCCATATCTGTTTTGGCTCCTCTGTGAGACAGCTTGGTAGATCACCTTCTTCGGTATGATGGTATCATTAAATAACGCTCGCTCTTAACGTCATCTTGAAGGCAGCTTTCTAGCTGCACGGTCATGCACTTCTAACCGTTTTTCACATGTCGCCTCCTTCAAACTGGAGGTACCGTCGCCATTGGGCACTGCGTCGTAACATACTACTAAACAAGCGGCAATGTTTTCGACACATCAGTTTACGCATAAAGGATAGCCACATCAATTGCGTAAGTAAGCAATGGCTTAGAGGCGCGCTACCAGTGGTATGCAGCCATGCATAAGGCAAAACGCAGAAGAAATACATCCCCAGAAGACGAAGGAGGAAAGCACCGCCGCGATAAAGTGACAGCATGTCCGCAAGGCCTCCGCACGGCCGACTGTAAGACTACGGCTGATGCTATAATTATCACGAGTCGAGGACCATAGCCATTCAGCCCAGGGAACTGAAACTACATTGGAGGCCATTGGACACCAACTACAAGAGCTTCAAACATTCGTTGCAGTGATTGTATGTATTAACCGTGCATAAATAGACAGTCGTGCCCAAGACGCTATGTACTGTACGTGTACAAATGTGGCTCAACTAGCTGAAATGTATACCTACTTTGCACATGGCGACTTATATGCCGCCAGTCACTGTAACGTCTTTTTGTATTTATTATTCATGTTGTAGATTACCATTTTTTATTAAGTGTACAATGTTTCAATAGGGCGCCTTATCAACCCTCGAACGTGTGGAGCGTACGTTAGAGTAAGAAGCTGATGAAAGGCCTCAAATAACACCTACGCAAAAGAAGACCACGTGATAGTGGCCTCGGTAGCTGTTTAATCTGTTGTGTGTGTGCTTTTTTTATGTATTCAAGTATTTACCATGAACCACTACCATCTCGCGCAGCCAGTTCTCCTAAGCTGTTGAAGTTGGCCAATGAGGAGCAGCATTACGGAATACAGGCAATATTATACACTGCTAGAGTGTCCAGTACACGTATCAATATTCGTTTTGGATAGATACCTCGAAGATAGTATTGTTACTCATTGCGTAACAATGCCGAGAATTCTGAATGCGCAAATTAAGGCTGCAGTGTATCGATGAGTGTGTCATTCTTGATGAAGCGATGCGTATACTTCACAGAACGCGCTTACTGGCTTGAACTTCATTTTCGTCTTATCTGCAGTGCTGAGCTATCAGTCTATCGTTTCCTTGTCTTGCCACAGAGCTGCTGTGAAAATTGCTTGCACACTAGTAATAAACACCCCAAAAGCTTCTTTAATCCTATGTGCAAGCAAAGGTAATGGAAGAGCAACATAGAAGCGATGAATGCAATGTAGTACGCCATAAAAAAATTGCCACCATCTATGGTGTTTTGAAGTGTCTGTAACAAAAGTAAGCACGATTCTCAAAAATGACTGCACTAGTACTAGTGTCTCAAACACACATCACTTAGTCAAGTGAGTCGGCAGCATAATATACTCACCAGTGACTTCAGAGTGGGTCACCCATTGTGCTTCCGTTTGCAATCAGTATAATACGCGAAATACATCTTATTAACGAGACAACCAACATACCTATAACAAGGCTCTCTGTTGTAGAAGGCATATTAAGCTTCTAAGGGGACAGAAGAAAAGGAACAATCGTGTTCGAAATCCGGACATACTGCAGCAGTATACTTCAAATTCTTGGTGTTTCAGCGAACATAAAATGAAAAAAAAAGAAATCGTCTACAGAAGAAAACTTGCAGCACCGGCGAGCGTCAGCAATTGCGAAAAACGTCTTAATTGGCGAGCTATTTGACTAAAATCTAATAAATATGGTTCTAATTCCCGAATTTTGACGATTATTGTAAATTACGAGTTCGCAGCCACAGAGAACACAATGAGTCCTCAGTTCTTGAAACGAAGAAAAAGTCACCCTCAAAAGCACTGCAGCGAGAGAAAAACTTGTTTTTCCTTCCACAGAAAAATTAGAATTGATCTCATGAGGACGCCGAGATCCTAGTGGAAAAGCTACATCCGCTGATGACGTGCTGCAAAGACTGCAGTACCCAGTTCTAAACGTGTCTGGTATTTTCCTCGGCAAGGGCGTCCTCGACGTTCAGCTGACTCAGTTCCGAGCGGCCGTCGTTCGGCGCTCTGCGTCGTCGTCGTCGTGTTTCTACGTTAGGCTCAAGAAAGCGAATAGTCATTGCCAACCGCACGGACATCAATTCTGAGAGCCTTGATAACCGCCGCCGCACTTTTCTTTTTCTATGTCTCCACCAGCTTGGATGCGGCTATAAGACGAGCTAGATGGGAGGCGTTGTCATCCATTCATTTAGTCAGCAGGTTTAGCTATTGTTCGTGTATCATCACTGCATGTCAATAAGTGCACCAGACAAAAAAAGCTTTGTCCGCGAAGTAAGGAGTGCTTGCGCGGCAGTGGCCGTATGCTATTAGGTAGTTCTTGTGGTTTGTAACGCGTTTCACAAAATGCGTCCACGTTCGCCTCTGAGGTGCTTGTTTTAGTGATGAGCGCACGAAATGATCATTGCAGTGTCAATGTCCCAAATTAATTAAATATGTAGAAGTGTCAGCTCGGCCATGTAAGGAACAAAACTTCCTGGTCGCAGTGTGATTTCTTTGAGAATGGCTGTGCTAACGCAACTCTAATACTTTAATACATTGTGGCCCCTTATGTGAGCGCACAAATGGACGTGAAGCTGGCATCCAGACTATATGCTGCCCGACATCCTGGCCGTCGTATGCCGAATTGTTCAAGATTTGTATCAATATTTGATCGAACAGTATCAGTAGTTGTTCAGAAATGGAAGCGACCATCCCGTGCAAACGATAATTTTGACATCAATGTCCTGACGTCCACAGCCATCAGGCCAAAGCAAGAGTCAGGGAAATTGCTCACGCACACAGAAAGAGCCTGTGTTCAGGTTGGAGGTCACTCTCATTACACAACTACCACCAGTATAATGTGTGCCTTCACCAGGAGCTCAGACTAAATTACATTCGAAAACTGCTCGTTGTTTGCAAGTGGTGCCTGATTTAATGCAATGAAGACCCGTTAGTTCTCCACACAAGGCTTTAGACTTACGAGGGCCAATTGTGAAGGGACTGGAAGGTCACAACGCCCATTACTGATAAGAACAGAATCCACACTGGCTGCGTGGTCATAAGCCAATGTTTGGTGTGGCATTTATAACGGCTATATTATTGGTCCTTACTTCAAAAATGAAAAAGTACAGCAGATTACACAGACAGCACTTTAAATGGAGTCGTTTCTGCATTCGCTTTAGAGATGGCAGTGGGTGCGTTGAAAAAGTATGGTTTCAGCTTCACAGAGTCCCGCCGCATTTATGGGGCGTCATGAAACTACAGGTAGCCCAATTTATCAACCTTAGATTTCTTTTCCTGGGGATATGTTCACAATGAGATTTTCTTGGCGGAACCGGTCAACCTTGAAAGTCTGAAGCATCGTGTGATACATGCTTTTGCCGGCTGTGAGCGCCTTCAAAGACCGCACTTTTCTGTTTTGGTTGGTTGTAGCCCCATACGGGCTGCAACTAACTTAGCTACTGAAATGTACAAATTTTATTCATTTAGTTTCTTATTTGGTTCAAAACTGCTAAACATGTGAGGTACAGAATGTGAAGAGATGGCACGGCAGCCCATACACGTTGCGGACGAAAGGTTTTGAAAAGGGTATGACCGCCTGAAACTTCCAAGTACAGGCTAGTACCCAGTACTCCAGACTCTGTTAAAATCTGCCAGCAAAGATGGTTTCAGCTCTGGAGGTAAATTGCATAGGTGTGCTACTCAAACCTGATCGGCTCTCGGTGTACTACATGTATTAACATGATGCATAGGAGGCTGCTGCTCGGCATGGTGAATGGTCTGTTAAGCGTTTCAGGTGGCATGTGAATTCAATAAAAGCGACACGGAGAGACAAGATAATACACGAGATTTGACACAGTGCTTGCGCGTCAAGTTGTCTCTTCGTATCGCTTTTTTCTTGCGTTGGGTTGCAATTATTCGTCATGCATGACGAACTAGCTGGCACTCTCACCCCAACTCCAGTCCAGAAGAAATATAGAAGGTCACGCGACTGAGATGCCGGGGAGTCACTTGTAGTGGCGGTTACTGCTGCATATACTGCAAAAACGCGTGGGTGTCGAATGGTCAGAGAGAAGGCTTAAATATTTCGAACCAAATATAAATTATAAAAACTAACAAGGCTATTCTAGACTGTATAAGAAGTTTTACGCGTGCACAGCTGTGCTCACGCTGGTCGCCTCACACTCAAAGCGGCAGAGAAAACCGTACCCGCTGTCGCTGTCCAGCTTAAAAAAGCCGCTAATGACGGGGGTTCCTCAAGACTCGAATGCAGCTGCCACTATTCATTAGGCGCCCTGGATTGCGGTACGCCTTCCCTGCAATACATTTCATGTTGGCAGCCACTCTCTACGGCAGCATCGGCTGTCAATTCGATTGTGCTTTCACTCACTCGCAATTTACTGCAGTATTTTCTTAGTGCATGAATGCTTTCTTGTTGTTTTCATTTATGAAGGCTTAATTTCTCGGTCGTTTTTCGAGGCGGCGTCACTGTAGCAGCGGTCGCTGTAATATATGTGTTGCTTAAAACTACCGCAAAAAAATGGAATTTTTAATTTCTCGTATGGCTGAATACCTAGATAACGAGACTGGAGTTATCGGCGCCTTCTAGTTGTGGCGGTGTGCATCCCTCATTCTAGCAGCGTGTAATTCGGCTCTCTGTGTTTTTCGATACCTGCAACTCCTCAGCAGACTTCAATAAGCCTTTTCAAGCAAATTTCTTTCTACCCTGAGAAGGTTCGATCGAATGAGCAATTAAAACTGCAGGTTTGAGAGGGATGCTGACGCGCGGCATTGAAGCAAGACAATTACGACAGAAACAAGCACCCCATTAAAACGTCACAATATGGATGTCACTGCAAAGCCTCAATTATTGTTATTTATTTCAGTGCTTGATTACAGGGCGCAGTATCCTTCACACCAGTAACTAACGGCTACGCAGCTCCTGCACGGTGGATACCGGCAAGAGCCTTTGTGGCAGTCCTGCAAAACAAAACGTCACATATTATAACCAGTTGAGATTTTTTGATTTTTAATGTCTGCATGATCATATTACTCAGCAATTCGAGATAAGTTCGGCAATTTTATTTCAAAATATTATCTAAATTTTTGTATTAAGGAATTCATGTCGGGTCCCAAGCCCGGCCTGCGAGAATAATATAGAGGAAAACGACAATGATATATTTCCTGTGTATATTCAAATTTCATTTTAACAAATGGTATTCTAACATTTTCGTCGTTGATCTATTTTATAGTGTACTCCTACGATCACGAAGCGCAAAAATCCTAATCGTGCTAAGTTTATGGCGGTCGTGGAGAGTCAGGCGAGAGTAAATCTAGAGGACATTCCAGCCATAGCTTTTGTTGTCAGCGAGATCGCGTCCACAATATCATTCGTTTTGCCCACTCTGAAGTTTAGCCATCCCCTATAAAATGAAAGACCAATTAGCCACATTTAAAGCACTGGAGATAGTGGGTATCAGGGTTATATATATACAGGTCCCGCTGCCAATGATTCCAGGCATCTATGTTGAGCTCATAACGATGCTTCCCGATAGTGGGAACCTAAGAAGTTTGCAGCCGAAGGACTTTTTAAGCAGGTTGCACTCTCGTTGGTGAATCAGGTTTGAGTTCACGCTCTTAGCAATTTAGGCTCAGTCATTCATGCAGAAGGCATCACAGTGGTCTTTCACGTCCATTCGGTGACGCCTACTACAGGACAAGTGTTACCAAAATCGTGGTCGAGAGCGCGGGCTGCTTGGACTGGACAAGTGTTAGGCTGGGTACGAAGGCTGTATTGATCACTTATTCTTCACTAAAATTATTCCACATGGCCTGTTTATTTGCCTTTCTAGGGCGTTCTTAAAGCTCTCTATTAGGCTAGTAACATGAGGCGAGTAGCGAATGGAGCGTAAGGGCTAGCATCAGTATTGGGAATCGTACGTTTCTATACGAGAACAGGACAACGGACCGTCATTTCAATGTGCCATTCGTGACAAAGCGAATTTTCATGTGCGCATGAAACCTCTTCTAAGCAAACCATAGAAATGTTTTCTTTGAACGTTGATGCATATGGCCTTCTTGAATAAAGAAAGAGGTGCATTAAAAACCTGAAGTTCGTCACAATGGGCTTGAAGAATTGTAATGAGTGCACGACGTGGCGGATAAGAGAATGCGTAGCCCGAATTAACACGCGTAGGTGCCCCAAATAACGATCAGGGTGCCAGAGTGGCAATACAACTTATAGCCGGAGTGAGTGAGCTGCTTAGAAGGACTAATCTCCTTAGAAGGCTTAGAAAAATTTAAGGTGGGCAGCGGGCCAGAAGAGAGGTCGCTGCAGCGAGTAAGTGCAGTGACGTGATTAAGTTAGAGACTGATAGGAAGTCGAAAGCCTCGATTCTGAGGTCCCGAAGAATGTAGGTTTTAACTAGTGGGGATGATTGGTGTCGTGAGCACCATAAAGGGCAAGGTAAATAGGTATTACTTTATGAGAGCGTGGTGCTTGGTTGAAAATTATACGGCATTAAAAGAAAAAAGTAAGGAGGCGTTGAAAAAGAAAGAAGGTCGGTAGCAAATTAGTGCGATTCCAATGAACGATGTGTGTGGTTTTCTATGGGGCCGCAAATATCCCACGTTACCTTGGCGCTCGGAAGGTACTAAATAGGTACAATTAGTGTTGTATTGTGCGGGGTTTTTGGCACATAGGCAACTAATGGCATCTCATCTTGCGCGAAGCACGAGGTATAAGAGAAATTTTCTTGATGATTCTATAGAATTGTGGAAATCGTCGGTGATGTAGACTGGTTAAAAAGTTATAACTACCTCGTGATGAATAAGGAAAAATTTCAGAAAAGGGTGTTATTAAAAGCTTTTAAAAGGGGTCGGGCAACCTTAGTGGCCATCCTTGCCCGGGCAAGGATCTCGAGGCTCTCAAATAATGAAATAAGGCCTCAGCTTTTTTTCTCAGGAATGAAAAATGGTTGAGGCGTATAAGGCGAAGCATTGAATTACGATTTACAATTTTGAATACAACCTCCTTCAGTTAAATATCTGAAAACAGAAGACATATTGACGATTGCATTATCACCTAAGAGCAGCACTGGGTGCAAAGGGACGCATTGATTATAAAATGAAGAAAAGCACCTTTTTCCTTCGCGTTCCCAGTTTTGAGCGTGAAATTAAAATGTGATTTACTGTAAGTTCATCTCCACGTGTACAAACTGGTTTGTCCTTTTCGTTAGCAGAAAGATTTGTGTAATGCGTGTTTGGCCTATATGGAGACGGCAGATAATGACTTCGATGAAACGTTTCTACTGCACACGTGACTTCCATTCACCTAAAACTTGTTTTATTAAGGGCTGTTTTGTTGTTCCAAGCGGACTGCCATTTTTTAATTGCTTTATAATGTATTGAGTTCATGCAATTTATATAATGCATGTTTACATTTTTATTTTGTTTGCCACAAGCTTGTGCAGCCCGAAAACCTGCTCTTTCGTTGCCTTTTATGCCCACATGACTTGGTACCCAGCATATTATCATGTTTTGTCCTTGATCTGTGGCTATTTTTGTGCTCTGTATGATGTCATAAAGAATTGGAGTGATTGCATTTCCTGAGTGCAGAGAGTACAAACAATACTGTTTCTGAGCTTCTCGTTTACTATTTTTCTTACGGCTACGCACGCAGCGTAACATTCGGCTGTGAAGATAGCTGCAGACAGTAAAAGTCTTATCTCCTTCTCCTTCCCTCGTACTACTGCGCTTCCTACGTAAACATCCGTTTTTGGACAATCAGTATAAAAGCCAGTGAAACCATTGTATTTTTCCTCGAGGGCAAGAAACTCTTCTATTATATGTTGGTGTGGGTTTTTTTAAGGAACAGTGTAAGTGTGAAATAATATATTGCAGGAAAAATGTACCATAGAGGCAGTGCATCTCGTCTTCGAGCAATACCAGGTAATATATCTAGTACGCCGAGGTTTAGGCACATCTTTTCAAAGCGCAGGAGGACTGGCGTAATAGCTAGCAGTGTGTTGTTAAACAGAATTCTGGATGAGCGCTTTGTGACTATGGGTAATGTAGGTGTTTGGGCAGGGAACGGATTTTTAATATATATATGAGCATGTGAGCATGGTTCTTCTGTCTATAAGTGAAGGTTCGTTGGCTTCAACATAGAGACTGTTTATAGGTGACGTTCTGTAAGCACGAGAGAAAAGTGGCGATCCAAAATTTTCTACTGGATCCAGTCGTTTAAGGTATGGTGATCTCGCTGACCCACACATTATAGATCAATAACTCAGGGTAGAGCGTAGTACTGAGAGACAAATTTGCATCTGGTATGTCCTGTCTGCACCCCAAAGTTTTCGCGACGGTATTTTGAGTATGTTAAGAGATCGGGAGGCTTTCTTTTTCAGTCCATTTATATGAGGCAGGAAAGTGAGTTTCTTGTCAAAGGCTATGCCTAGAAACTTGTGCTCATTTTTTACAGGTAGCTGTGTTCCGTTCAGGTGTATAAATGGGTCAGCCTGTAGGCTTCCTTTGAGGGAGGAAAATATGGGTACAGTTTTCTGTGTGGGAAGCTGAAAACCATTGTCACTAATTTATTCGCTGTCAACTGTATTTGTCTCTCGCATGTTACTATGTTTGAGGACGTGCAGGCTATTTGAAGATCGTCCACACAGCCTGAATACATAATGGACTTTCGGATTACTTTGGCTATAGCTAATTCAGTTTTTATAACAAAGATCGTTGTCTTAAAATACACCCGTGAGGTACTCCATTTTCTGGAACGCAGTTTCTTGAGAGGGTGGAGCCTAGGCGTACGTGAAAAGAACGGTTGGACAGCTAATTATTAAGGCACTTCAACATCCTGCCACGGATGCCAAACTCTGTTAGCTCGCGAAGAATCTCGAACTCAAGGTTGTGTCGTATCCCTTCTCGACGTCGAAGAGGACGTCAAGACAGTGGTGTTTGTGTATAAAAGCTTCTCGAACAGTGTTTTAGAGGCGCTCTAAATGGTCTGTTTTTGAGCATGCTTTTTTATAACCGCATTGATGGATATCAAGAAGTTCGCGGGGTTCAAGGACTAATGCTATTTTTATATTCAGGACACTTTCAAAAGATTTGGAATAGCGCTTGTAAGTGCTATTGGTCTATACCTACTAGGGGAAGTTGCTGGTCTTCCAGGTTTAAGGAAAGGCACTATCACGGCTGTGTTCCACGCCTTAGACATTTTTCTTTCTATGAATATTTTGTTAAAGAAATTCAAGAGTGCCTCTATGGCAGGCTGAGAAATATGGGCAAGCATTTCTTGTGTAACTGATCGGGTCCTGGAGCAGTTTATTTTTTCCGGCAGACAGTACCCTATTTTGTTCTTGGAGAGCAAATGAATTGTATTGTTCCTTTCCGCCTACACCTATTGGAAGACATTGTTTCCTGGCTATAATTTTGTGTTTCAGAAATGATTGTGTGTAGTGAGGCAAACTGGAAACTGCAGCGAAATGTTCCGTCAAAATATCTACCTGTTCCCTAGTGCTTGTTTGTGTGCCCGGTGTTGTCAGAAGAGGAATTGTGAACGGTGAGAAGTTGCCATTCAATTTTCGAACCTGCTCATATTTTTTTTAGATGTGATTTGTCTGTTTAGAGATCGCGTGCCGCAAGCCAGGCGCTCGTATAGGGCAGGCCAGTTTTGGATCCCTCCATGCTACGACAGGTGCGAGCAGGTAGACCGGACGAGGCACGACAGGTCCGCGTGGAAGAGGTGGTTCTGTCTGATGGTTCCAGGAGCCGCAGAGCGGCTGTCATCTCTGACGCTTTTACACGTCACTTTTCGCAACTGTTTGTTCCTGGCGCCGGACGGCGGGTCTCAGCCTCTTTCACTGACGCCATTCGTAGCTTTCGCGGCCAATTGCCTCAGGTGACGAGTGATCTAGGCGCACAGCTTAGCGCCCCAGTTAGCTCGGAGCAGCTCTTCGCGACAGTTAAAAACATGAACTCCGCCTCAGCTCCAGGCCCTGACGGCATTCACACCAGCTTCTATACCAGGTTCTACACCGTCCTGGAGGAAAACCTCCGGATGGTGAACGCTTTTGTCAGGGATGGTGAGAGACCGGAGTCTTTTAGAGTGAGCCGTGTAGTGCTCATCCTGAAGCATGCCGGGTGTCCATCTGACCCGCAGGCGTGGCGCCCGATCACTCTGCCTAATGCATTCCAAGATCGTGGCGTCACTGCAGGCTAAAAGGTTGAGAAAAGTTTCAGCGGTGCTCGTAAGCCCTACGCAGACCTGAAGCGTGCCCGGACACTCGGTGTTCTCGTCTCTCGCACCAACGCATGACAGGTCCACGTTCAATTCGAGAACGGGAGTACTGGTTTGTTTCGTCTCACTCAATCAAGCGAAAGCCTTCGATAGAGTTGAGCGCCGCGACCTTTTGGCGTTCTCGGAGTTTTCGGCTTTCCGCCGGGTTTCGTGGAGCGTTTAGAACGGTTGTGTTCCGACCTTACTGCTCGTTAAAGGGGTGTTAAGCGACTGATTTAGTACAGAGCGTGGCATTAGACAGGGATGTCCCCTGTCGCCAATGTTAATTGTATTATACTTAGACCCGCTCCTTCGCCGCATAGCACAGTGTCCATTGATACGCGGATTCCCTTCGCCGAGTCAAGGCCAGGTGAAAGTGTCCGCATACGCTGACGATGTATCCCTGTTCTTGCGGGACAAGGAGAGCTACGTAGCTTTTTTACGGATTTTTGCGAGTTACGGCGAGCTGTCCGGCGCCCTGTTTAACAGGGGCAAGAGCAAAGTTGCGCGCTTCGGCGCTTTACCGTCAGAAATGCTGGGCGATGTGGAGTGGGTCTCGGCAGTGAACGTGTTAGGCGTAGTGTGCCTCCCCTCAGGGGAGGTAGCCCGCGAGTCGTGGACGCAGTTGAGAGCAACCGCAAAGCAAGGCCTGGCAAAGGCAGCGCGTTTTCGCCTATCGCTGTCGGAGCGCGCCGTTATTATCAGATCTTTAGCGTGCCCGTAGCTCTTTTATATCGCCCGCGTTGCTTGTCTGCCGCGCACTTTGACGCGTCGCTTGGCCACAATGTGTGGAGCTCTTTTCTGGGCGGGAAAGACGGAGACCATCGCACGCGTGCTCCTCCGCCTTCCCACATGCATGGGCGGGTTATGATTGCCGAAAATGCGCACAGTGTGCAGCGTCCTTGATGTCCAAGGCGTCCGCGACCTGGTCGACGCCACCGACTGCACGGGGAGAGGGCTTCTCGCCTACCTTCTCGGGATGTCGCGGCGCCTCTTTTTTGGTCATTTAGTAGGTCCTACACGCGAACAGCAGCTGAGGTTTTTTCGGTATGTTTGTCGGACGGCCGAGACATCACCGCCACCCTGTCCGAGGTCGACGTTTCCCAGACGCAGGCCTCCGGTGTTTGCGAACTCCTTGCAATACAGGAGGCTACCCGAGAGCAGCTAGAGCGGAGGAAGGAAGGAAGGCCTCAGACGTTGCTGGCACATACCCACTACGGGGAATGGCCAAGACACAGGCGGTTAATTACTGGATACAGGAAAGTTTTGACGGGAAAAAGAGTGGTAATAGTATGTAGTCTGATAGATTGGAAGAGGGAAGGAAAGGGGTCCAGTTAACTTGGAGATCGAAGACGGGACAATTGCTTAATGTGCCTAATAGTACACAATGCCTGTAATGTTGCAATGTCGTACTGACTGAGAGCGGGAAACAGAAATTTGAATGAGAGTCGCTGCGTTTCATGAAGAAAATTCTGCACAGCAGAGCGCACACTCCTGTCGCTTCGTCCAAGCAAAGAAGCGCCAATGGAAAGAATAACCGCGGAAAACACAGGCAAGCCCAGTTGATGAAATGGAATTTGCAAAAGACGCTTCCTCAAATGAGAAAAGCGGCGGCAGAACAGCAGGAAGTGATCTATTGTCTCAGGTAAGGCACAAAAAGGGCACAGTGGGGAAGCTGCCAGGCCAGATCTGTGAAGGTAGAAATTTAGAAGGGGAACCCGGCAACGCAAGCGCGTGAAAGAGACCTCTAGTCTGCGTGAGCGCCAGTCTTTGCTACTCCAAGGATGCAGAAGATGCTTATATTCGGGAGATGATGTAAGAGCGGAGGCAGCAAATTCCTGAAATATTGTGTAGCTGCGAAACCTCACCGCAGCTGAATATGAACACGATGGCAGGACAGCAACAATTGGGCCGCTGAGAGAGGCTCTTGCTAAGGAATCTGCAACCTCATTTAAGTGAAAGCCCATGTGACCTGGTACCCAAAGCAACCTTACCGAATTTAGATAGAGCGGAATCAGGACCTTAAAGAGGCGTAATGGCCGCGAGTCACTGGTGAGGATAAGGAAGAGCAAATGGACATAGAGTCTGTCATAACCACGACCTGGGAAACGGTAGATTCTAATTTTCGTAAGGCTAAGATTACTGCTAATAATTCAGCCAGAAAAATTGGAGTGAAGTCAGGAAGACGGAGAGAAAAAGACCAATCCAGTGAAGGCGAAAACTTCCCACAACTGCTTTTTCGCGATCCTGCGAGGCATCGGTAGCAATAAGAATATGACAGGGAAAGGACCTTAGGTGGTCCTGCAATAGACCCTGAAGAAGCGGGAAGGGCTGCAGCTTTGCATTCGATGGGAAAATGTCGTCGAATTCAATCTGAACAGATGAGGTGTTGTTATATATTTGGCGGACATCTCTGAAATGAATATTTATGCGATCAAGGAGGGACTGCACGTAACATATCTGCGGGGTATGAAATCGAGACCAGGCAGCACTAAAAAAGGCCGAAGGTTGACTAAGAAATATTATACTGTAAGCGTGAAGAGGTGAGTCGCACAATTTTACAAATGTTTGAACTGTTAAAAGGCGAAACCTAGCTGATAACGAAGGCATTCGCGCCTCAAGGTGCAGAACAGCATTGGCGACATATTTTGGAAGCCCCAGACAAAGGCGCAACGCCTCACGCTCCAAAAGCACAAGAGGGCGAAGTTTATAGGCAGGAGCTCCTGAGAATAAAACACACCCGAACTCCAAAATTGGGCGGACGTACAGTTTATAAATCATCAGAAGCGTATGCCTTCTCATGCCTGACCTAGCAATACAAAGCCTGCGCAGAATGCCAATGGCGTGAACTCCTTTTGCAGAAACTTGCTCAATGTGTTGCCGCCAGGAGAGAGTAGAGTCGTATATTACACCGAGATACTTCACCGTCTCAACTTGAGGTATTATGTTATTTCTATAGACCAGGCAGATATTTACAGAAACAGAAACTGGAAATACTAACAATGCGCATTTCTTCACATTAAGGGACAGATGAATTCTTCCTAGCCAGTTGTCAAGAACATTGACGTAATTTTGCAGGGTTCGATAAAGAGTGTGAATGTCAATTGCTGATGCAAAAATGCAATATCGTCGGCGTACACATAAGTTTTCACATATTGAATGCATAGAGTTGAGCTTAGAAAAATGTTAAAAATAACAGGTGAGAGAACTGATCCTTCGGAACACCTCTTGTCTGTGGAAATCTCCTTGAGAAAGCACCATTTTGGTAGCAGTAAAACTCTCTATTTCAACAAAGCAGAAATCAAGGCAACAAAATAGCTTGGGAAGTTGAGTTCCTGTAATCTTAGTAATAGAGTCGAGTGCTCCACGCTGTCGTATGCTTTACTGACATCCAAGGTGACAAGCGCCGCAAACTTTTTTCTATTGCGAGCTAATTTAATACGATTCTCAAGGTCAGTATGAGCCCACCAAATTGAACGACCCGGCCTGAAACCAATTTGACATGGATTCAATACTGCATTTTCTGAAATGAATGACATGACACGGCTGAGAAGGACCCTTTCCACCAATTTCACTTGGTTCGATGTTAACGAAATAGGGCATATATTGTCTAAAGTTAAGCACTCCCCTTGCTTTCTAAGCAATGGAACTAACTATTTCAGCAAGACGCCACTCATGCGGCATCCAAGGACTTTTAATTGAGTGGTTAATTAGAGCCAACAGGTCTGCAGGAGATTCATTGAACAAAATTTTGATCATAGATGAAGTGACCTTATCGGGGCCAGGAGCCGCTGGGGATAAGCGCAGAACAATTTGCGACAGCTCAGGCATAGAGACCTCAGTGAGGTGCATGTGAATATAGTAGGAGAAGGTAAACCAGATGTAAAGCGAAGCTCTAGGCCGCACGCAATATCCTCTAAGGCCTCTGCGATGTCAGCAGGGGACTGAACGAGAGATTCAATGTTGGCAGCCGGAGGAATCACCTTGTTGCGCCTCATGAAAAAAACAAAGCTCGTTAATTTCCTGATTGGCAAGGAAAATCATAATGATTTGTATTATACTCCTCCTTTGCACGGGCGACAGTGCGCTTAAATGTTGCTACAACATACTTATAATCCAGCCAATTTTTTGGGCACTGATAGATGAGAAGTTTCTTCCAAGCTGCTTTCCGTTGTCTATATGCACGCGTGCACTCAGCATTCCACCAATTGTTCGCGATTGCACCCTTTGTTCTCTTAACCAAAAATTCAGACTTTTGCCTTGCATGATCCAGTACTGAACATAGATGCAGCCTTGCTTTCGGCACTTCTCTGAGCGCAAGTGTCTGAAGTGATTTGGAGGGCTGATTTTAGCGTGTCTTTATAGCAATTGTAATTTATTAACGTGTGCTGATGTCGCTCAGGAAGAGTTAATTTACACGCAAACTTGAAACTAATCGGTAGATGATCACTGTTTGTTGCACAGTCAACAGGCGCCCAAGACATAACAGAGACTCCTGGGGAGTAAAAAGTTAAATCCTAGGCAGAGCGGCATTGACTGCGAGCAAAAGTAGGCAATCCGGAATTCTTGCTGATCAAGTTGTTGCCAGAAGCCCAATCAAATAGTCTAGAACCAAAGCTGTCCGTTTTAAACCCCCAAGTCACATGGTGCGAATTGAAGTTGCCAAGTAATAGAACCTGCGATCGGCTACTAGACATGAGTGAGTCAAGGGGCCGAGTGTCACGCACACCAGACAGGAAATATGCATTAGCTACCGTAAAGGACTGTTGACCTGGGACACTGAGGTCAACCGCAAAGATTTCACATTCATTGTCCGCATATTGAAAAGATATGCATGCCCTGTGGCAAAACTTTGTAGATATGAGCAGTAACAACCCTCCCCCTCGTGATGATCGGTCAAGCCGGAACGGATGGTAATCCTTGAGATAATAATTGAAATTTGAAGTTAGCCATGTTTCCAGTAAAGCAACTAAATCTGGTAGAAGCTGAGTGCATAGGCAATTTAAATCTGTTGAAGCTGAGAATATAAATCGACAATTCCACTGGAGTATACTTAAGAACCCTATCTTGGCGGAAGTGCCGCAGCCGCGACTGCCCTTTCTAGAATCCTGGTCTTAGCGTTTTGACTTGCGTTACTTTTCTTTGTCTTTAACGGGGGGCAAGATGGACCTGCAATATTCAGAGAAGACACACTTCGTTTCTGGGCGCGGAGATCAGACTCCATATCCATACAATCCATAGAGGATGTGTCCATAACGCTATTCGAAGGAGAGGCCTGAGAGGTCTTTTGTTGCTCACATTGTTTTTGGCCCTGTGGAGCGGAATCGATTACTACAGGAGGAGGGGTAGCTTCCGAAGCCAAAGAAGACAAGAGCGGAGCGGTGGACGCCTGCAGAAGATTGGCAATCTGAGCAGCTATGACCTGCGAAATGCACGTGGACACGGTTTCCATAATGCGATCCATTGCATTTGCCACAGCTTTCTCAACTGCCGCTGTAATAGCCTGGAACCAACTAGGATCCATTTTGGGGGGCATTTGGCGGAGCAAGAGCGGGCAAGAGCGGAGCAGGCGGGTGCGGTGGCGAGACTTGACGTCTCTTTGTCTTCGGCCTGACGTCCGTGACTTCTGCTGGCTGCGAGGCTAGAGGGTCTTGCACACGAGAGTGCGCATCGCAGCGTGGAGCATCGCTCCTTCGCGGTGTCCGCAGTGCGACGGAACGGAAACCTTTGAGCATGCGCTTTTTGCGTGCGTTTTGGCGCGCACTTTTTGGCGACTGATGTCGCGTATGTTTTGTCTGTGGCTTGACTCTCGCACCAGGCCGCGCGACACATTTGTGCTGCTGTTGTTACGTGTTGGTGCTTTTGTGGCGCCAGAGAGGCATCGCTTCCTTATGGGGCCGACCCCAACGGGCCATGTTTCCATGCTGCAGCGTGTCCGAGCGCGCCTGTTTGAGCAGGCGTGCTTAGACAGGGTGACGCTGCAGGAAGAAGAAATCCTATGACGGTGGAGCACTCGCTTCATTGTCGCAAGCAGGGGCAGTGTGACGGTGCGGATCCTGCCATAGTAAGTGGTTCGCGCAAGTCATGTGCGCTATGTTTGTGGGTGTTTGTGTGCGGTTCCTTCCCGCGTGCTTCCCCCCGCGCTTATGGACCCCCTTGAACTGTTTTTTGGACACTTTCGTTCCTTGTTTGCGTGTGTGTGTGTCGGGAGACATTAGTCGCCATACTGTATCTTTTGTACGAGCGAGGGACGGCTGTCCAATAAACTTCTCTTAAAACCCGTTATATATTTGTTGGGAGCACAAGCACTTTTATTGGCCTCCATCTTGGATTCGAGAAACCAAAACTATGCCGTCATCTCGTCCCCTGACGTCATACTCACATAGTTCCACCTCCACATAGTTCCATATGGGGCCCTGACGTCATCATTGGCACGCGGCAGGGGGTTGTTTCTACAATGCTATTCTAGATGACGCTACAAGTCGCAATGTGAGATATGCAGTTTCTAGTTGCTGCCACAGATGGCGCTGTGATCTCAGAGGGGTAGCAGAGTTCACGAAATCTCGAAAAGTGGTGAGTAAAAGCTCCCGCTTTTAAAATACTGTGCACTACAAACAATTCGGTTTCCTGGTTTTCACACTAGCGACGAAGCGTCCACAATCCTTCATTCTTGCACTCATTTGAAGCGAATAGGTTGCATGGCTGAGATGAAATCAATTTTCTTGCTGTAAGCATCATCCCATTCCACTCCCGACTCCTTCCGCGCGCGGGAGAATTGGAAGCCGATGTGCGACCCGAATGGCGGGGCTAAAAACGAAATAGAGTTGATATTTTGTGTTCATCCGGGCGCTATCATGATGTGAGGTGCTCGGACAGTGAAATGTAGCAACCACAGGATGACGAGGCCTCCACTCGGCTTACACATGAATAGATTTAAGCTTTCAGCCCTGACCAAAGGACTGGGAGATGGGACAGGTGGTTCAGATTTATAATTCAGGTGATAGTTGTTCTTCAATATATACGGATCAATTTAACAAAATGCATTCCTGGCAAAACATTAGAGCACATAATCTATACAGAAATTAGTCATTTTCTGGAGACAAATTCTGTCTTTAACAATGCACAGCATGGTTTTAGATTATTATTTGCATGTGAAACAACTTCTCTATTTTGCGAATGACTTATTTACTAAAGTAATGTATTTCAGATAGCTGACGCCAAAAGTGTGTCTCTCGACTTCTCACGGACTATGAAATCTGTTTCTCAAGTTTACTGATTTTCCAAGTTACCCTTCTAATACTGACCGAGAAGTGCTCTCATGGCCCAGGCATTTCCTCTTTAACCGTTTAACCCTATATGCTCGGCGCACAAGGGAGAGACGAAGACAGACAGAAAACACCACAAAGAGTTGTACCAGCGGCGCTGTGGGCAGCGTTTTCTGTCAGTCTTCGTCTCTTTCTTGTGCGCCGGGAATCATTTGGTATGCGTAAGCAACTAGCCCACCAGTTCGTCCTTTAACCGCAAAGTTAATTACATTAAAACGTACCAAATGTTGAATTAACAAGTGATTTTTGGCAAAAATGAGAAGTCACACTTAAACGCGCCAAAGGCCTGAAACCTGCTATTCAATGGACGGCTACCGCCCTCTAGTGTTGAAGATTGCAACCAAGGCAACTGCTGGCCATAACGCGTCTTTGGCGGCCGCAGCAGCGCAACATCGGGCCGGACGTGTGTGATTAGTCTTTGTCGATATATGTACAATCTCCCATGACGAACACACCTCGGGTTTAGTCATTAGAAGATTAAATGTGCTAGTATTTAACCGCAATGAATTTACATCTAGACCTTTTTCAGTGACCTCCGCTGTAGCACAAAGATCGGTACCCACTCCCGTGTTTTATCTCATCTACATCAACGACCTCTGTGACTGTATCACTAATTCATCCATTAGGATGTTCACGGAAGGCTGTCATTTGCAGCACAATAACTAACTTCAATGATTCCTGCAAGCTTTAAGACGACCTGGTCAATGTATCCAACTGGTTTAGCAAAAGGCTAATGCAGCTTCACATTACAAAACGCAAATGTATGCGCGTTTCCTCCAGCTCTAAATTCTTTTATATAATCTCGTATTCAATCATTGCTTTACTTAACAAAACACATTCTGGGGCTAGTGGGTGAAACATGGTTTCTTGAAGTTTTTAGTGCTACATAAATGACAACGACACACAAAAAGAAGTACATGGGAGTGGCGCTGACTCCAAGTATCTTTAATGAAGCAGACACAGTCTACTTTTTATACACAGTGAAGGACCAGAGCTTATGCGGGTGGAAATTTTCCAGTAGATAGGAAACAGAGTGCTCCCTATCGCCTATTTAGCAATCTGCATTCGCTGTCTCGCAGGGAGACTAATGAGGTGCTGACGCACGTGTCGCCCCTTTTTTTGATAACAAACGCTTCGCCCAATTCGCGTGCTAATCTGTCCTTACTTCTACTTAGAATTTTGATACGTTCAAGTCATGTCTTACGGTGTTGATCGTTGTCAACTTTGCAGGAGCGGCAGAAGGCGGGTAGATTTTCAAACGAGTCGGAAACATTACCAAATGAACGCTCATGTTGCCTGATGTGCATCATGTTCTTGATGCAGTCTGCTCTCCCTAATCGACCGGAAATCTCCCACCCTCATGCACTCTGGTTCTTCATTGTGTATAAATGTAAGACGTTTCTGCTTCATTAAATATAGTTGGAGTCAGCGCCCGGCCCGTGTACCTCTTTCTGTGTCGTTGTCGTTTATGTAGCGCTAAAATATTTTTAAAGAAATCAATTATTGGTGCTCTTGTGCTTGTAATTAACTCCTATAAATATCGTGGCCTGCATATCACAATATCTCATGGTAAATGTCAGCTAACTAGGCGTTAAATGCATGAGTTAAATACATGGCAGTTAAAATGAATGCAAACTCAATACATCCAAAACGCAACTTTGCGTCAGCACCCGTGTCGCATAAGTTTACTGTATACAAAAGACTCGTTCGTTCAAAACTGGAAAAATCTTATGCCTTATGGGACGCTGCTCATACTAATGTCCTAATTTCCTTTAAGAGAATTAAGAGCAGCGCTTCCAGTTTCAAGCTCTATAATTATTCATATGAATCTAGCACCATGCCTTAAAAAAAAGCATCTAGATCTGCCTGCGATTTAATTGCGCCTCAAGTGTTCTCGCTTCTGTGTTTCAAAAAAATTATGACTTTAATCATTTGCTGACGTAAACACTTTTCACTACACCCAGTTACATCTCATCTGTCATTGATCATGTACACAATGCCGATTTCCCATCTTGTCGTACTATTATGTGTCATTATTGCTTCTTACCAAGAACCACCGCGGAATGCAACTGGGTCATTCCGCGTCAAACGTCCCCGACGTTGCGCTCGACCATCTCCAATTTGTTAAAAAAAATCATGAAAACTTATCCTCATGTGCGTAATAAAGCCTGAAATACTTTTGCCGAAAATTTTTTTCGTGAGATGAGGGCAGTTTGAATATTTAGAAAAGGCGAGAAACTAGGCACTGCTATATAATTAATAAAAAATTCAAATTTTTAGAAAACACTTCACAAATTTTTTCATTGATGTTTACATAGATTCCGGCTTTCGATATATTTGAGAGCATGCAACTTTACACGGTATAAGTATGTTTAAAAAATCGGTGAAAAGTATGAAAATGTACCATTTTTGTCGTTTTTGTTTTAAATATAAGCTTGCTCTCAAAAATTTCGAAAATAGCCGCTTTGTTTCTCTAGATGTCTAGTATTTATAACAAATGTTTCAAGTGATGAAATTGTGCAGATATAAGTACAAAAAATAGTAAAATTGCAAAAAGTGCGTTTTGAGCCAGAAAAAGTCGTTAATTTCACTGTGAGGCGGTCCCAGTAAAAATACAAACAAAAATGGGTTACGTACAACAGTTCAATGCCTTTCATTTCTGAAACTTTTACTGAGTTTATTTTTGTTTAAAGTGAGAAAAGAATTTTTGAAGTAGACCTCTTGCACCGCAGGTTGCGTTGTCTCTTAACGCCTCTCCACCGCAGACCACGACACTACTGACACTCTGATGAGACGAAATGTAGAGTCCTATTTGTTAAGTGAGGTTTGCACTGCAGGAAAGCATGAGAACGTTGAGTAGTCGAACAGTGTTCGTGGGAAAAGATTTTCTTAACGTTCCCGGGGCGGTACATGCCCAAGTGAGCTATAGTTGTTCGGTGTGGCTCTCTCGCAGTCAGCCATTCTTGTCATCAAGATGACAGACGTAAGCACCAGCATGAGCATTTGAGGTGCCGATCTGGCAATGACTAGAACGATCCGGTGTTGGAACAATCTGCAACGCAGCAGCACCACATCGTGGTACCTGACCCTTATGGCCGTCAGAGGCCCGGTTGTTTCCGATGCGATGTCTTGGTTGTATTTGATTTAATCAGTTTAATTTCTCCATTATACGCCAGCGACAACTGTAGACGCGCCACTATGCTGGCGAAGCATCTTGCGAGCGACGCACTTACCCACGAGCGGGCCGCGTTCGCCGCCAGCGTGTTTCGTGTTACTCGCCGCAGCTGTGCACTTCACTCCTTCACATGCGCTCCGAGGCGCGCGCTCTTCGCGATCTTTTTCGGATATAAATAAAGGACTTGTGATACGCCTGCTATGCCAGCTTATCATCCCTCCTCGTAGTCCATGTGAGAGAGCACGCGGAATACCCTTGTTTTGAAGCGAAAAGCTTCACTGCGCCAGCTTTTCGAGCCGTCAGCGGGGCCGCAAGTTTGATCTTGAATGTAGCTAGTGATCAAAGAAGGAAATGACGCTTGCCTCACACATCTTGGTGGACACCCAAACCATGCCCGTAAATGAATGAAATGAATGAAAATTGGTTTTAAGGAAAGTTCGAACTTCGAAAGCAAAAATGACCTCGTTTATTCCATACCACCCGCCAAATGTCACAAGATATCTTCGTTAGCTCCATCTCTAAAAATGCACGACAGCGAGCGACAGAAGACTGGAGTTGTTCTATGGCGATAAGTGCGGAGCCATGGCAGGTAGTGTGTTCTGCGGTGAAGAGGCGTTGAAAGACGACGCGACATGAAGCGCGGGAGATCAAATTCATAAGTTTTCGCACTTTAAACAAAAATTACCTCGATAAAAATTTCAGAAATGAAAGGCAATAAACTGTTCTACGTAAACCGCGATTGTTTGTATTTTTGCTTGGCCCAAATCAGGGTGAAATTAAGGACTGCTTTTGGCTCAAAACGCAGTTTATGCAAATATAGTGTTTTAAAAAATTCAATGCACGCAGTTTCATCAACTACAACATTTCATATAGATACTAGACATCTAGAGGAACAAAAAGGCTCTTTCTGAATTTCCAATAGCAAGATAATATTTAAAACAAAAAATGACCAAATTGATACATTTTCATAATTTTCTTCGATTTTTTAAAACTTCTTAATCCGTATAAAGCTGCATGCTTAGAATTATATCGAAAGACAGAATCTCTATAAATGTCAATGAAAAGAATTGTGAACTGTTTTCTAAAAATTTTAATTTTGTATTAATTTTGAGCAGTGCCTGGTTTCTCGCGTTTCCTAAATATTCAAACTGCCCTCACCTCACAAAAAAATTTTTCGGCAAAAGTATTTCAAGCTTTGATTAGGCTGGCACATAAGGATGTGTTTTCATGAACTTTTTTGAACAAATTGAAAATGGTCGAGCACAACATCGGAGACGTTTGGCGTGGAATGACCCAACTGCACCCGGCCTCCAGTCTCAATTTGTGGCAGCATTATCTTCAAGCAGGCCTTTAAGCGCCTTATAGCTATGTTATTTTATGTGCGCTCCAAATAATGAACTAATTTCACCGTGATCGCCGTTCAAAGTGTCTCTACCTCTTACTTCTTTCCGACTCTGTACAGCAAATATGTAATAACTAACCATTCCTTTCTGTTGTGCTTACCGGCCTTGAAAGAATGTGTATTAATTAAACATGTAGGAAACCGGAAGAGCTAGTAAAGAGGCTACGCAACAAGTTAGCGGTAAGAGTGAAAGTAGGCGAGTTCTGCATCTCCCAGCACACCTGCTATTCTGTTTTGACTGCAGACGACAACCTTGGATTTGAAGCAATGAAGGATAATCTCACTGACTTCATTTCTATGTGTGCAATAGAAGTAGGGGATAGAATATCAAGACAGCATACCGGTAAGCTATTTCAGAAGACGACAACCTTGGATTTGAAGCAATGAAGGATAATCTCACTGACTTCATTTCTATGTGTGCAATAGAAGTAGGGGATAGAATATCAAGACAGCATACCGGTAAGCTATTTCAGAAGATGAAAAATTTTGTTAAGAAAAGGCAAAGAAGATAGCGCGCAACCCGACAAATAGAATAGAACTAGCAGAGCTGTCAAGGTTAATAGGGATATTTTTGAGACATAAGGAAGTATATGCTGAAAATCGAGCATGCACCAGAAAAAAAATGTAGCCACAAAAATGTTCAAGAGAAAACTAAGCAGAGGCAAAAAGAAGCACAGGTATGCGGCAAGAAGCACTACAGAGTAATTGGACATCTCGCTTTCAACGAAACAACAAGTAAAGAATTCCTTAGAAGCAATGCAAATGGAAGTAAAGCTGCTGAGGATCATGCAGCTGCCAATCTGCTGAAAGGACGGGAGGAATGCTCCTAAAATAATTGTCCACAGTGCATAAGCAAAGCTTCACCACCTTATAAGTACCTGATCTATAAGGAAGGGGACGTCAAGAACTTCAGAAATTACACGCTGGTAAGCTTACTGCATTTTTCCTGCAAGATACTTATAAAGGTAGTCGCAATAAAATCAGGACAACCTTACACTTCAGTCAACCAAGGGAGTAGTCTGGCGTTCATAACTTCCACTGAACGATACCCGATACTCACGCTGTTTATCAGGTCTTAGAGACGTGCAGCGAACAAGCCCAACCCCTGTGTATATAGCCATTGTAGATAGGAAGCATTTGACTTTCTGCGAACCTGAGCAGTCGTGCTGGTATTGCGGAACCAGGGTGTTGATGAGGCGAGTGTAAATGTTCCTGAAAATTCATCGTCTATTAATATGAGAATACCTCTTAATGTTCAATAAATAAATTATCAAATAAATGTATTTAACTAAAAACTCTTTTCATTTTTATTTTACGGGGCAAGATTAAATTGCGAAATTGGTGGCCGTCGACAACGAAGCTGAGCTGTGTTTTTAACTTTTGTTAGTCGGCGATGTGTTCCGAAACCTCGAACGGCAAAAATACGCATTTGAAAGCTCCAAGAGTTGCATTTGCCGCATTGCGTATTCATAAATGGGGTGTCTCGTGTTTCTTATATATAAATTACAGGCACGGATGCTGTATTTGATGATTCACAAGAAGTAAATTGAGTTCTTCGACGATGCCACGCGCAGCGACGCCATTTTATAATCAACACTGCGGGAAAGTCAACTCAGTAAGTTTTAAAATGCGGTTTTTGACGTTTGATAGCCGAATAAAAAAATTTAAAAACCGTGATCGCCTTCAAACTTCACGGCCATCAATTTCACAATGTAACCTTGGCCCCTAATATGATAAATGAAATTCTTTATTAGTAAATTTAACGTAACTAATCGTGGAATTATTGATCCATATGAGGTACATAATGTCCGCCTTGATGCGCAATCCTGCTCAGCAGAAAGAACGGATGTGTCTCTCACAGTTTCTAAAATAAACATCTGTAGAATTCTGAAAAAAACCATCCTCTAGCAATTTTCAGCAGTCTCGTAAGAGAAAACCCGTTTGCTATAGTGAGGGCTCTATTGGAAGTGGTAAAAAAGTGCATCTGCTGATGTGAGCTAATGACGGCTGTTCCGGACCACGATCATGCTAAGATTAGGAGAATTACAGTGGGGTGAATGGCAGCTGGTATGTACTTTCAGGTAGTGAATTGTAGTTCAGCACTATCTATGAGGAGGACAGTATATAATTGCTTTATCTTACTGATACTCACCTGTCGGGTTGAAATATAGATTCTACCGAGAAGGTTGAACTTAAATTGAAGACACCTCAGCCAGCTATGAACAAGAAAATCATAGGAGTAACGCGAAGAGGTTTACAGAGTGCAGAGTGAAGTGGCGATCGACTCGCGAAATCGTGACATTCTACAATGAATCAAGAAATGGGCACAGGCAGGGCAAGCAAAGCGGACGGATCTGTAGTCGATCCTCGTTAACAACCACGTATTGAAGAGAAGACCAGGATAGCTGAATGCAGCATAATGTCAGGTGGGCGGATGAGATGTGGAAGTTCGCCAGGCTCAAGGTGGCCGCCACTGGCACATGACAAGGTTAATTGGAGGTATATCGCAAAAGCCTTTGTCCGTGAGTATGCGTAGTTAAGATGAGGATGACAAAGTTAGAGCCGTGAGAATATGTAACTCTCGCTCCACAGATTTTACTACCCATGCTCAGGAGGCAGGGGAAAGCGCGGTCAAAACGTCAATGAAATCCATTTTTGGCGTTGTTCGCCTAATGATATCGGCGAGGATTTATTTGAAGAATGATGCGAAGAATTATACGAAGAATAACTCCTGGAGGGGAGCGGAATGGTTCACAACTGAATGTCGAAATCACTTACGCTGTGACCAGTCTAAACACGTAGAAAATAACACTTAGCAAAAAAAAATCACGCCTTTGGTAACGATTCTCTCTATGCATGCATGAAAGGCATTGAAACCTTCACTAAAATTTTCACTAAAATGAGGCCAGGGTGTAGAAAAATAGAAATAGGATATAACTTCGCGGCAAATAAATGCGAACGCCTTTCGCGCAGCTCAATAAGGGGTCTGTTTCCAGCTATTATAGTGCATTGAAACTTGCAAAACACAAACAGCGAATTTGTTAATAACATTTTGTAGGGAGCTGCAGCGTCGTATATAAAGTGCAGTTACGAAGAGAAGTGTACGGGATGAGTGTGCTTGGGAGAAAATTTATCTTAGCGCTTAATTGTGACCCAGTAGCCTGGCATTACTATAGTAGCGGATGAAGCATGCACATTCTCTCATAGCTGCAGATATATCAGGCGTTTGGCTAGCGTGAATAAGCCTAAATGATTTTTTGTCTTAAAGCCGCACCCCGCATATTTTGCGCCTTTCTTTACGCTCTCTACAACCTCGGCGTTACTGGCACACTGAGGGTAAATTAGTAAAGCTTTTGTTGATCATTGAGCCGTCCTTGACTGTTTTTATGTGTGTTCGACTGGAAAAGACTGACTACTGAAAAATTTCTCATTCAAATTTGCCGTAACTTTATGATCTCGTTTTCTGTGTTTAATTTTTTTGTCTGTCTTGAGTGACAAAAGCGCAGCAGTGCTGGTAGTTTAAAGGTTACGTTCATAGTGTCTTAAAGAAGCCATCGTATTTTGTTCTAATGAAGAGAACTTTTCAACTGGCGACATTGCGCTTTTCTATATTCTAGTGACGTTACAGCAATGTACAGTACTTAGTGTTAAGGAGGATGCGCTGCTCGGCTAGGAACACTATCATTCATTATTCTCTCTTTTCTTGCTAGAAGAGGTTCTGTTGGGTGAATGTAGCCTGATTTTGTGAAAATTCACAAATAGAAAGCAACTCCAATATATCCTGAGTATTAAGATATTGATGGTTCCACTTCTCCTAGGGAACATTTCCAACATTGTGCACAGATGCTTCTAGTCAAAAGATTTAAGAACAATTACGCATTTCCAAATTAGAACTGAAAAGCCTCTAGGAGCCGAAAGGTGGTAAACATTGACATACCAGAGCAGCTGGGCGTTAAAGCATCCGTGAAAGTCTGAAAACCGCGGCACTTACCCTGCCGACGCAATCTGGTCCGCCCTTTTTTTTTGGCCGGGCTTTTGTGTCGCAACCATTCACACTAAATAGAAGAAAAAAAATACTTCATTTGCTTCAGGCTTCTTACCTTCACAGCTGACAGGCTGCAAAAAAGGCCTACGGTATGCAGTTTGAGCGAAAAACCAAAACGCTACATCAGCACCAGAGTGTGTGACTAAGATTGTGAACAAATGTCTGAACAGTTCTTCGTATCTAACGGATTATAGGGAGAAATATATTGGTGTATATTTTATGACCAGTGCTAAGGAAAACCAGTGCTCATAACTAATGCTCAGTAGATTGCTGATCTGCAAGCTGCCCAGTGTGTCTGCAACTGCCTGCAATTGCAACTTCCTAACGTGAGCAACACCTGGATGTATCAAGTAGCAGTTGCATCGAATTCCCCTTGTAACCGAAGTCTATCATTATAACGACAACACAGTTTCTTGATATAAATAAGCTAGAGCGTTTGCGCTTTGATTTATGCGCCACACTTGCTATTATGGGGAAGATATACATAAGACCGAATGCACTCCAGGGAGGGAGTCGTTCGCGTTTAATCTTAAAGGAGAATGATTCGGAAAGTGAAATGCCTGCTGTCTGAAGCTTAGGTTAAGTAACGACTGAATACTATTCGCAGCCAAGCTAGCCACTGTAAGGCAGCACCCGATACAGCGCACGTTTCAATCAGTGAGATAACCGGGTTAAAGAAAGCGCCCTTACCCCTTCAAGAGACAACACATTAACAGGCTTTGAAAAAAATGCCCTAAATTTTAATCACCAACGCCGCCAAGGACGCAGAAGCCCATCTGAAACTTCTCCCAAGCACCCTGAATTTAGCCTCTGACCAAAACTATCCAGCAGCTGCAATGTTCGCCTTTACGTTTTTTTTTCTTGCTTTTTGCTGCGAAGCGCCAGTTTAGATTTTAGATTACACTTCTTAAGCAACTTACGAAAAACAACCCGAGCTGAGGTTAAAATGATTAGCTCAATTTCTGTAAAACGTCTGTGTGAGTCTTTGCACTTTTCCTCTGCAAAAGTAATACATGCACTATGCAATATATCAGTATGTATTATTCGTGGTCACTTTTCTTGGGCAAAGGTAATACATGCACTATGTAATATATCAGTAGATTTCAATCGTGGTCCTGTCTGTTTTCATTGCTTCTTACGTGTATTTCTTCGCTCAGAATTACCCTTTAGACAAAAACATCCTCTCTGTATGACTAGAATCGATTGGTTACGGTCCTCCGATATTACCGGGAAGGCTCTCCATATAACTGAAAGCTTTGAATGCGGGGCCTCCATCTTGTCTACTGCAAAACGCTTAGTGTGGGCTGAACACGGGAAGGTATTGCGCACAAACTAATAAAGACAAGGACACACGTGGTTAAAAAAATTCACATCACCACCAATATACTACTTATGTCAATGAAGAAATGTATACTATTAAAGCGTCTCATAAAGCAACATGCCACGTACCTTATTCCTTGAACAGACAAATTCAGTTATGAGCAGTACTCAGGAAAATGCTGTAGCACATACATTTAAAAATAGCGCAAACCAATATCTCTTGTTAGCACAATTTAAACTTTATTTTGCGGTGGTATAGAGGCAGAAAATACACCCACCGTAATAAAAAATTTTTTAAACAATGATCTATTGTTTCTTTACTGTTGCAGCATAATTATATGTCGTTTTGCAGCTGCGCATTCTTCATTACAATCTTTGCATGCGTTAATTTCAATAGAGTTTGCTATGTCCTTTATTGCGGAGCTGGTTATCATTAAAGACTGTTCCAAAAGCTTTGCAATTTCAAAGAGGTAGACATTTCCGCTTGTTTGTGCATGATACAAAGAAATACGAAGCGCAACCGATAGAGAGATAGCAAAGACATACATACTCAAGCACTGAAGACACTGGCGCATCTCGGTTACATATGTTCCGGGCCTGTTCCTTCTCCTAATTAATGACCTTACTGTAATTTTCTGGCATTAAAAAACGCCTTTACTAAGCGTAATACAGCACTGCTAAAAGTTAGCGCTCTCCGCGCGTGTCCTGTCTGTCTATGTCTTTGTCACGCTACGCATTTGTTCGTCTCCGTGGTACACCATAACTTCATGTTTAGTGTTCTGTATAAGGTTGCTCCCTTCGGCGTGAAATTTTCTAAGTCCGAGGAATTCAAGATGTCGGCCCCATAGTAAACCGATATAGCAACCCAATTGGAGATTGATTGGTGTCGTCATTAGTATATCGAATTGGTGATTGATTCGGGATGTCACCGATATATCAAATGGTGATTTATTGGAGGCGTGTTCTTATGCTTTTGTCTTGGCAAGGAATGACTTCACAGCAAAACTACTTAGGTATTCTTAATGGGGCTGATCAGCAGACTTTATTAAGCTTAATAATCAGTCTGTGACCTCATAAATAACTACTCACGTGACTATGTTTAATCGCTTATAACTCAGTAATTGATGAGGTCACCATAAAACAAATCAGATATTTTGGATTCTCTAGATGAGTAGAACACGTTAGACACCTATATAACCTATGGAGTTAATATTTAGTTATGGTTAAGCTTAAACTTAAATGCTTATTATTAATTACCCGATGACGTCGTGGTATAACTGCACATTCCTAACGGGATCGATGAGTAAAATATGTTGGATACGAATATCGCCTAATCAGGTAAATATTTGGCTATAGTTAGGCTTAACATGGCGGCCGTGGCTGACCGTCAGCACTAGGCAGCTAACGATTTCATACCTCATGACGACCGGACACCTACCGCCTTTAGGTAAGAAAAAATGGCCCTGCAATGAGTCAAAACTTTATCGGCCCAAATTGGTCAAAAATTTTTGACCTCAAGGCAGACTCGCTGGGCGGTGTGGAAAAGTAGCCTGATCACGTAGTAACACATCGCATGGACGGTAGATGGCACTACCAATTAGCAAACGCGCGTTACTTCAGGCCTTCCAGAGGGTGGCCGCATCATTTTCTGCTTGGCTTGCCTCTTAGAAATAATTGTTTCGCTGAAACAAATGCTTTGAACAGTAGAGGTAGCTTTTAGAATATCTTTACATGATTTACAAATATGACTTAAACGACGTGTTTTTTAAACAGTTGTGAGCGTATACGAAACCTCGCCCCACTGTTTTCTTCAAGCGCACCGCATATGCACACAACGGTCTAGACAGCAATATCTACGAGCAGGGAGTGTTTCCTGTAGACATATATAGTGCCCTTCTCAAAAGCTTCAGAATCCTTAGGAAAGCATTCAAACACACTGCTGTTTCAATGCTCTTCTAAGTTTACTTCATAGTTCCCTACTAGTGTATTAAATTTTGTGCTATCTTGGCCCTTTCGTTATAATTACCACTGCAGTGGGGCCGCTTCCAACGGGCAGCACTATCTATAAATAAAAAAAATACATAGTGACACGGGCGGAAGAATTTTATTTTTCATCATCTTAAGGAGTTCAATAATATACTTTCTGTGTCTAATCTCGAGCAGAAGGAATCATGCTTATATTTCGCAAACTACTTACCATGGAATTAAGCAGTGGGCACATAGAAGAAAAATGATCGCGTACACCAGTTCCCGCTGCATTTTGAATCTTCGCAATGTATTATTCCTTGTGATTTCTTGTTCTGGAGCGAGAACACACCAAAGCGCGCCGCAGGTCTCAGTCGAAGGTACTCGCTCAGAACCACGCCTCATTATTTCCCCAAATGCCCCATTCCCCCTAAAGAAACCATAAGGCTATGTTCGCGCTGTACGGTGTGAAACTTCACTTCGAGGGCTCACGGGTGCGAAGAAACGCCGTTATCCCCGCCAACTTGCCAACTCCATGCCTCGTGTCAAAGTCTTCGTAAGTTAAGCGGTTTAAGCATATAATTCTTCCTTGCACATTATTCAAAGGAAGGAAACACGCACCACCCGTAAAAAGAACTCAAAAGGACGGTTATCACTCTTAAGCGCGAGGTTCCGAGCTCTTGAGGTATTGCAATGCCTGGTGCATTGAGGTTAAAAAAAATGGCAGTTGGTTAGCTATGCTATGCCATGATATACGTAGTGAGAGGTACGTTTCCCTGGCTGAGCTTGTTTTGGCCTATGTATGTTTAGCAATGAGAGACATTGGGTATACACATCTTTTATTCATTTTTGCTTGAGAGAGACGAAGATTGCCTGATGATATGTGAAGTAGCATGCAGCGGTCTAAATTTTGTCTATAGAGTATTTCGGTTGTGTAGAGTCTCTTTGGTATACAAGGTCTATAGTAGTTCCCCATTGTGTAGTCTAGACGTGAGCGTCTGAAGCAGAATTAAAGTCAAACTTTTCTTTCATACAGTAAGTGAGTCCTGTTTCCTATTGAAATCACCCAAAGTCACACAACTGTGAAACCGTGCCGTAGGCTGGTATACACGAGGCAAGCACTTCAATCGTCTGCTGACGGATGTTCCCGGTGCCACGTTGAATCCTTGGATTATAATGCCGCTGCCCAGAAGCCGAACACAGCAGGCTTCACCATTATTCACCGCGAGCGAAGGGAGATGTCGGACGGCAGTGATACCTTTTCTCACGTGCACGCAGACTCCAATGTTCTTTTTTTGTTCAAGCCAACTGCCAAGCGAAAACCTTGGGATCGGAAGAGTTAACCTTCTCTTGTCTATGCCGTTGTTTAGCAGCCACTGGGATATCCTTCTCTGCATGGATGTCAACCGTTGTGATACAACCTCCGATTACATCTCCGCCTTTTATACTCAATGCTGCGCATGCGAAGCGCGGTTCGGGTGATAGAGAGGCTGCAGCGAGGCTGCGACAAAGAACGCAACGCAGCGGCAAAGCGCACGCCGCACCTTGCTCCTCTCCGGTTACCATGGTAACGGCGCATGCGCACAGCTGGCCTCTCCCATGCACCGAGAAATGCTCGACTGGTAGCCCAGTGTAGCTCTGGCTACAAAACGTCGCAGCGGCATGCAGATATGTGTAGTTTTATTGCACTATTTTTCATTTTTAGCACATACTCGTTCTCGAGAAGCATTTCTCTTTCGTAAGCTGCCGCCACTGAGCCTGTCCGCGGGCAGCACTTTTCGCAGCAACCTGGGCAGACGGAGCGCACCACATTAACCAGTTATAGCCCGACTTTCCCTCCACTATCCTTGGCAATCTTTTTCTGGATTTTTCCCGCGGCAATTAACCTCCGGTTGCGCATTCGCGTGCTCTCGCCACACCGTCTTCCTGCCAAAGTAACCTGCCTCCGGATGGGTCTCGTAGTAATTATCTTCTGTTTACGCAATCCTGCACTCTCTCCGTACCCTAGTTCTGCGGCAACCACTGTCCCGATGGGCCCCGCAGCAACTTTCCCGCCTTTACCACTGCCAGATTATGCTGAATACTACTGCGAACCGAAACTCAAGCGACGTACTTTTAGCAGCTTTCAATGCAAAATTTCGTCTCCATTTTCTTGTAACGATCTCTCTAGTTACTTAACCCAAATTCTAAATATTTCTGGATAACTTTCATTGGGGGAGGGGGGTACGTGTGCATAATGACACCAAATGTCTTTCACCTTTTCAAAGCAAGAGCAACTTCCCCATAGTAAGGCTGGGAATGATCGAGAGGTTCCTGAGTCGTTCACCAGCTGTTGCAGGTGCAACCCTCCGCAACCTGGCTAAACATTTCTTGGCAAAGGGTCATGTCCCGATTTGAGAAGACAGCGTGAGGCGGCTTATAAGGTGTGGAGATCCACGTCGCCCCTCGCTCGCCTGCTGCATATTTCTCTCTCTCTCTTTCTTGTGGACGGCCGCTGCTGTTCCCCTACCTGTCCCCTCCGAGCTGAAGCGCAGGGAGCAGCGGGGTAGAGGCGCCAGCATCTCGGCGCCATCACTTGGGCAGCCCTCTTTTCCCCTCCGTAGTCATCGACGGCCACGCGGGCCGTGTACGAAACGGGTAGCAGAGAGCTGAGAGCGAGACGCCGGGCTGAGCGGAGGGAGGCGACAACACCCAGGTGACTAGAACAGTTTCCTCTGCCTGGTGCCTGCCGCTGTTTGCGCGCGATCGAGGGAGGCCGTTCGAATTTGGGAGGTTCCATTAAACGGTTTTGCCAGTTGGGTAATCCTGAGTGCTGTTGTTCATCGCGGCCACAGATGGGGTTAGAGCTAGTGGAGAGGTGTTGGCCTTGAGCGCAGGGTCCAAAACGCGCTGAAACTCCACAATGGGTACCGGGAAAGAAGCAACCCTCATCCTTTACTAATAACAGAGAACATGCGAGTGCATGATATTTTCCTGCCTTTTACCAAAAGATTGAATAGTATTGTTAGGACTGACGTGTGCTGCTTTGTTATTGGTTTGTGTTCAATACTTTGTCAAAGGCTGCCAGTAGAAGAACAGCAGTGAAGATTTCCACACTGCACATGAAGCCTTACTATGCCTCAGCCGTCTTGTAAACAAGTGCCATGTCTTCACATACCATACCGGCCGCAGAAAAACATGTTAACTCGTACGTGCCATTTCGTGCCTGTCAGGCTGTCATATGATCATAAACGCTAAAGGAATTTATTTTTAGCGTATCGAACTTGCATTAGTGAATCTCGCTTTCCGCGCCTTATGCTAACGTTCTTCCTGAAGAAAAGCAGTCAGATCATTATCAGCAATAATCTTAGAATAGCGCATAGGAAACGGCCCAATTTCTGGGAACGAAAATTATGAAAGCTTAATGGAAGATTGCTTGCCTCGCTGAAAATCTATTTGTTTCCCTTGGTCATTGCTGCTTATTTATAACATCACTCCATGCGAAATAGCGACCATCAAAGGACATGCATAAAAACCTCGACAAATAACTAGGGCGACAATTATTAAGACGGCAAAAGAGCGCATGAAAGAGGAAAAATGAGCACTGCGGCATAGGAGTAGGAGCCCGGCACTGTGACAAAAGCGAAAGCAAATGGTCATAAATAAACTGCCCAGCTTCGAACTCCGGGCAAAATTTCACCGATGTAAAAACTCCTCTGCGGGAGTGTATTGAAATCGCGTCATGGCAGAGACTTGACATTAGGCTCTAATGAGAGTAAGTCACAAGAACATATAGAAGGGGTTCGAATTTCATTGTTTTAATATTGTTGGCGTTTCTTCCACAATATGTGAAATAATTTCTAGTCTTGCTGTTATCAACTTCGTTTGTTTGCCAAGCGAATACAAATAATAAAAAAATGGCTTCGTGTTGAAGTGACTATACTGCAATACTAATATGTGTTCTTTAAACTGGAAACGGATGCTTTTAACAAAGCACAATTATCAAAAAGAAAACGCGTATTCCGCAGAAGATTTATACGTCATAGGATTTATTTAAAATCCCCAATGGCCTACATGCCGAAGAAAAAGAAGAGGAGAGAATTATTCGCTAGTGCTCACAATAAACTTCGTTACGTCGGCTAATTACATAGGTTCAATTCTTTCCATTCCATAATTTTCTACAAGAAATTAAGCACAATCGATTCACTAACTGCCTACAAAAGCTTGTTACAAATTAGAATGAAGGATTGTAAGTAAGGTCGTCAGATATATGCGCAGTTGCTAAGGGATCTCCGATGTTTATATTGGAAAAGCAAAACGCAACGCCTTCATGTAAAAATGAGCCATGACGGCTCACTAAAACATTGTCAACTTAGCCGGCTTTGGCGAGCGTCCTCGATCAGGTGCACCTTTCAACGCTCCAATGCCGGCCTAAAGCGGCGTTCGCAACGCGTAGTAGCTAACTAGCCGTCCCGTAACGGTCTCGCTTTATTGCCAGCCCTTCGACGGACCAAACGTTTTAAATCAGACAGGCGAATATGAAAACACGCCGCGAGACAAGTGGCCTGGGCGACTGTGCGCAAGAGTGGCATTTATTTGTACAAGAAAATTTAGCGCATAAAACAAGAATTTTATACAGTACTGTTTAGGTCGATAGCTTCAAGGGCTAGCGTCCGGTCCGTTGCAAATATTACTTCCCAGAACTTGACCGTGCTGAACCTGATTTCACCAACATTGAGCTCGTTTCTGTGGCTCTACCCGTCCAGCAGCAAGCGTGGCTTTTCTGCTAGCCTCATCGTTTGAACTGCACGCCGATCAAGAACATGCGGCTATTTTTGTGTCTCGGCCGTTCACCTTACTCTTCACCTTACGGATTGCGCAAGCGCACACTTTTGCTGAACGACATTCTTTCTATTAAACTTAAGTTGCTAATTAGCGATCGTCCTGTCCACTTCTCTATAACGTCCTTGTTCCACTCGAGGTCCTTTTTAACCTTAACATATTGAATACAAATTTTTCTTTGAAAATCTATAGGAGGTGCCACTGTGATGACCCCCATAATGCGCAGGTCCACACGGGACGGAGAGGCAAAGAGACACCGTATGGCTCAGTTTAAACAAACAGGTATATTCAATAATTACACATGGTTAAGGTTATACATCAGAGGCTGGGGCGTCCGAGCTTACGTGCCGACGACTTCATGGGGGCGATGGAGTGGCTCCGGAGTTGGGCTCGCGCGGTTGCTGGCAGAAGCTGCACGCCGTCGGGCTTCGGCACTGAAGGCTCTCTTGGCGAACGATGTCGTCCTCAGCGTGTATGCAGTAGAATTTCAATAGTCGTCCGTTTCTTCGAGGATGGTTCACAAACCCTTCCTCTAGTGTCGTTCGGCTTGGAAGATGAACAGGAGGCGAGCTTGTAGATGATGACAGCAGAGCATAATTTTACAACATACATATACAGAGAGTTAAACTGGAAAAAAGCAGAACTGAATTTACAAAAGAACAAACTTTGCACTACTTTACTCATCGACCGGGCAGGTTAGTGCCTAAGTAGCATCACATTACATGCTAAGCACGGAGCCCCAGCTCAGACTGGACTGCATCCGTTTACATGTGCTTTTAAGCACTTGATTAACAAAGGACTAAGGGCGGTCATTTCCAGTGGCCCGCCCAAAGCATCAATTCTCCAATCCAAAATAACATGCGAGATGGGGACCACCCCTTTGGGTTGGGCTTAGCCTCGAACCCAGAGTCTGTTAACAATACAAACTAAATAAACAACAAAAACGCCACCACTCTCTCTCAAGTGAGAGTATACACAGGCTCTCTCTTCGGAGCTAATTCACTAGCGCCTGTCTTTCCACATTCTTGGCGAGTACTGCCTGTCCGCCATGACAGGTGTCCGTCGCGGCCCTTCTGGGAAGCTGTGGGTGCCTTCCCGGCGATAGCCCACGACAAAGGGGGGGGGGGGGGGGAGGGAAAGAAAGTCGTCTTCGCGGTATCGCATAGCGTCGGCTGTGGTACGGCGTGCTCTGGCCCGCTGACAGCTCCCTTGTCCTGGAATGTAACCGGAAATTGGGGAGGATAAAGCCTGTTTCCCCGGGGCGGCGGCGGGTCCGGTTTTTCTGGTCGTCACTCAAAGAGCATGGCTGGGTAATTGATGATGCCGCTGTCACGGGTCTCCGTCTACGCCGCGCCGTCGAACGTGGATCCTCGTAGCACACACGGAATGTCACACCACCGTGCAATTGTGTAAGTGGATTCTGCAGTATAGCGGATATTATGCACCTAGTAGAGGTCTGTAGTTAAACTATCATTTAGCGAACTATACCTAGTAAACTTTATAAATTTTGAATTTATGTGGCAAGATTATAATGAAGAATTGAAGGCTGTCAACATCTATGCTGTGCCGAGTATTTAAGTTATCGTAATCGGCAGTGTGGTTCGAAACATGGTACTTAAGAGATGCGGTTTTGAAAGCCCCTTGAGTTGGCTTTCCCGCCTCTCAAATTTATAAAATGGTGTCGGTCGCACTTCTAAAGCACCAAATACAGACTCTGTATTTGTATTTCATGATGTAGACACAGTTAAAGTGGACTCCCTTACGTTACTACGCGAGCTATACCACTTTAATAACCTGCAATGCGGGAAAGCCAGCTCAACTATCCTTCAGATGCGTATTTTGGACATTCCACATTTTGAACCACATTGCGGATTAAGAAAATTTAAAGCCTAGCCTAAGTTGCGATCTTGGCGGCCTTGAATTCGGCATTATAATCTTGTCGGCTAAAATAAAAATGGAAAGATGGTTAGTTAAATTCACATGATACTCAAATATAGAGCTCTATCAGGGTGCATATTGCCCGCCAAGCTCCTGAATCTACCTGAAGAAACCGCTTGCCGTCTCTCTCAAGGCTTTTTCAAAGAAAAATCAGCATTGACTCATTTGAACACTAGGTATCCTGCATCGTTGCAGCTGCCACATTATACCAATACACCCGCCACCGCCAACAGATCCCAGTACACCCATAGCGGGCAGTAACCGGTCAGTGATGGTTGAACCAGCACGGAACGGCTAAAAGAAGAGGGCGGTGCGGACGCAATCAGACTATAAATCTTATTAGCTGAATGGGAGGGGCGGAGCCCTCATAACGCACCAGGGCAACCTCGCCGGATGGTCAAAACCTTATGCGCCACGGCGACCCAGTCAACCCGTTGGACGAGCTGATCTTGATGGCCCGGCTCCGAGCGGCGCAGCGTGGTCTCCCAATGCTCCTCGGTGGTGATTAGCGCACAACCCCCGCCAACCTTCTGTTCCTCATTCCACTCTTCAATCTGACGCCCGGACATCGAGTACCCTAGTAGGTTGCATGACGTAACGGTCAATGGTGAGTTTTTTTCCTCCATACTTGCAGTCAACATATTGTGGGTGCTGCTGTAGTGGTTCCTGATGCTGGTAGAGGAGGCATTGGCTTGACAGCATCGGAAGACTCAGTATTATATATAGACCCAGCGCAACGTACTGCAGTGCTCCATCCCTCTACGAATTATCGTGGGTGTTCTTGAAAGCATCCGACGCCTAAATACGAATAGCTTGATCAAATCTTCTTGGTACCTCTTTATTACTGCCAAGTCTCTATAGAACAGCTCAGAGAATGAAATGATAGCCCCTACTACCTAAAATCATGTTATACGCGGCGTAAATGCTTGGAGGCCGGCACATTGTGGCTTTTAGTCCGATGTGCACCGCCCCTTGAAAGAGAACTCTCATGCCGAACATATATTGCGGCTGACAATGCCATTCCCAAAACTGATTAATAAGTAGAAAATTGCGGTTTCAATAACATTCCGCAAGCCTTACCAAAGAAAAAAATTGGAAATTGGTTTTTAAGGCAAGGAAATGGAGGAGTATCTGTCTCACATATCGGCGCACACCTGAACCGCGCCGTAAAGGAAGGGATAAACGGGGGACTGAGAGAAGAAAGGAAGAAAGAGGTGCCGTAGTGGAGGTCTCTGGAATAATTTCGACCACCTGGGGACCTTGAACGTGCACCGACATCGCACAGCACACGGGCGCCTTTGCGTTTTGCCTCCATCGAAACGCGGCCGCCGCGGTCGGGTTTGAACCGGGTACTCCGGATCAGTAGTCGAGCGCTCTATAACCACTGATCACCGCGGCGGATTTACCAAAGTTCCATTCAAGAAGTATAGTGTTTATGATTATTTCAAATTATTACGTATAACGCAGTGTTTCTACGGTGCATATCTCCAGACTGATACGACAATAGTAGCGAATTTCTAATACGAAAGCAATGTACTCACGGTGAGGTTGGGAATAGCCGGTAGAAAACAGGTTCGCTCAGTGGCTGTTGCTCTATGCACGTCGACGCCTCTGTAATTAGGGCGATACGGCGAACCTAGATCTGCGTATTGTACTGTGTGCAGCCTCTTAAACTGGAGACAAGAAGCAGGTTCGGTGTGCTGGCACCATCACTTACATAACACGTCGCTCAACAATTACTTTTGGTCAGCATGGAAACGCGTCTCTCTTTACGAGCCAAATCTCTCTTCACGAGCAATAAATCATTTCCAATCCATCAATGCCTGGCAAATTTCAAGCATTCTAGAAATGCGTCGCGGTGATTTATTGGTAGGTGGAGAATTTTTAAAAGCGATATCAAAAACAAGTAAGACTAATCCCGTCTTTCCGTACACCTGCACGTAAAAGAACAATATGAATAGCTTTGTGCACATGTACAGCCATGTGTCAAATGAGTCAGGCCCGGCGGAGATAATATCGCTTCTTACAGGATATGTTCCCTAACAGAAGTCTCAAACCTGCTCTTACGTCAAGCAGCGGGCAGCCATTTATGCTGCGCAGGTCAATTTTATAGCACTATATGCATCTTCTGGGGACCTAGAGACATGGATTGTAAAGTGACCACAGCAAAAAGAAATCAATCGTTCTAGAGCGCAGCTGATATGCGCCAGTTCGTGGTTTGAGCCGCGTCGCCATTGCCGTCGGTGTAATCGAGTGCAAGAAGAGGGGAGCAGAGGAAGCAAGCGCCCTTCCCTTTCCGATTCTGCCCAATAAAGGAATGCACCGCCGCTCGCTCACAGATTTCGTTAGACAGATAAGAGCCGTGTGCGTCGTTGCCCATCCGCTCTGCATGTGCGGACGTAGGGTGGCTAGAGAAGGGGAGCTGTCTCTGCGGCAGCAAGCGCACCTACACGCTGCCTCCTCGGAGTCGCGCCACGCTCTGCTCCGATGAATAACAGTGCTTGAAAATGGGCTTCACACCATAGATTGTCCACGTTGGCCACGCCACTCGAAGTGTTGTCTTCATAGTATAAATTTCGTGCTCATGAACCACGCATTTGTGCTACAGTGTGGACATATCTCTATCCATTTTTCTGGCCACACAGCCACCTTCATGACAATCAAAGAATGGGAGAGGACTGCAACATGAGGATTGTCCGTAGAAAATGAAGAGTGCTTTGTAGACATCCATGCCTCAACCACGCCTTGAAGGAAGGGATGAAGGAGGGAGTGAAAGAAGAAGGACAGAAAAAAAGTCCGCCACCGTCTGGAAGACGTTGAAGTAACGAACGTTAGCAGTTCGGTTTACTAGGTGGAGATAACGAAGAAGAACGCGCTGCTCGTCTCGAGAAAAGGAATGTAATACCTTTTGAAACGGCGTGGATTGCCACCATGCTCGGCTACGCGTGCACACACGCCGCCTAACCGAACGATCGCTGCCTAGCGTCATCTATCAGAGAAATTACGATGCACGTCTACCCATTGTCGAGTTGCACCCCCTCAAGATACGTTCCAAACGGAATTTGCTTAGTTTGGGGGGTCAAGGTGGACCTAGATTAAGGCTTGCGGTGCGATATGGTAACGCTTCAATTAGTAATTGCATGTATACAATGCTTGCCTATTATTTAATTGGTTTTACTTCTATACCACAACCTATAGGGTTTTATTTGCCTACCAAATTCGGCGCAAAACTGTCCCTGGATTGGTGCCCGTTGTTGTCGGAGTATATGTAGCCGAACGAATGTATACACGTATAGCGGTCCCGTAACATGCGTGTAAACAGTCACATTCGTGACGTGTTTACACGCCACGTGTCACAGCTGTTTGCTTCTGGCGTCGAACGGGAGTGTGGCCAGGAGTTTCGCGAGGCAATCCGCGAGTTTTGCCGGGACCTTCCCGTAATCCCGGAGGACCTTTCGGCTCACCTCTGCGCGGAACGAGCTCCACGCAACGCTAAATGCAATGAACACCGCCTCGGCCCCTTGCCCTGACGGAATGCCGATTAGTTTTTACACGCGTTTTTATGAGCTGTTAGGGGGTCACCTGCTCGAAATGGTTAAGAAGTTGGTTACAGATGGAGCTAGACCAGACTCCTTCCGGGAAAGCAGAGTCGTGCTCATCCCGAAGCTCGGCGGGTGCCCATCCTACCCTCAAGCGTGGCGCTCGATCACTCTGCTCAACGCAGAGTACAAGATCGTGGCGTCACTGCTGGCGAACAGGTTGGGCACGATTCTGCCCACGCTGATCAGTCCTGCGCAGACGTGCAGCGTGCCGGGCCGCTCGGTGTTCTCCGCTCTCGCACTCACTCGTGACTTGTTCACGTTCACCTCGAGAGCGGGGATCCCGAGCTGCTTCGTCTCGTTGGACCAGGCCAAGGCGTTTGACCGTGTCGAGCACCGGTACCTCCTGGGAGTCCTAGAAGCCTTTGGCTTCCCTTCCGAATTCATTGAAAGAATTAATCTTCTTTACTTGGTGCTTACAGCCAGTTTAAGCATAAATGGAGCGATTAGCGCTCCTTTCTGCATCGCTCGTGGCAGTAGGCAGGGATGCCCATTGTCACCAATGCTTTTCGTACTCTGCATCGACCCATTGCTACGTTGCCTAGCCGACAGTCCATCAGTACGCGGATTTCCCCTGCCTGGACAAGACCAGGTTAAGGTCTCTGCGTACGCCGATAACGTGTCCCTGTTTTTGCGGGACGAGGACAGCTACGCGGCGTTTTTACGGCTCTTTGAAGAATACAGCGAGCTGTCCGGCGCCCTGCTGAACAGGGGCAAGAGCAGAGCGCTGCGCTTCGGCGCATTCTCGTCGGATCTGCTGTGCGAAGTGCAGTGAGTCTCCACCGTAAAATTATTGGGTGTTCGCTTTCTCGCGTCCGGAGAGGCGGGCCGAGAAACGTGGACTCAGCTCAGAGCTACCGCAGAAAGTCGCTTGACCGTTGCGGCGCGATTTCGCCTCTTTCTCGCAGAGCGCGCGTTTATCAACCGCTCATAGGTATGCGCCCCCCTAATCTAAGTCGCCCGAGTCCACCTCACGCGATGCATGTCCACTCTATGTGGCTCGTTTTTTTTGGGCAGGAATGACGGAGACAGTAGCACGCGCTCTGCTCAAACTTCCTACAGGAGTGGGGGCATTTAGCCTCCCTCATCTACCCACATTGTGCAGTGTCCTCGCCTTGCGAGGGGTCCGCGACCTTGTCGACAATGCCGACTGCACGGGAAGGGGGCTCCATGCCTACTTTCTCGGAACGTCGCGCCCCCTTCTCTTCTCGAAACACAGTGTCGGCTCCTCGCAGTGCGAGAAGCAACACCGGAACATTTGATAAGGAGCGGGCAGGCGCAGTGGCGAGACCTGAGGCATTCATCTCTCCCGGCGCAGGTGCGCGACTTTGGCTGGCTGCGAGGTTGGCGGCTTTTAGACACGGCTGACCGCATCGCAGCATGGGGCGTGGAACCCTCCTCTAGTTGCCAGCAGTGCGGTCTAGTAGAAAGATTACAGCATGCAATGTTCGAATTCGTAGTAGCCAGAATCTTCTGGCAGCTGATGTCACGCATGTTTGGGGCTCGTCTCGGCTCCAACACAAGATCACGTGATCCATTCGTTCGCATGCTGCTTTGCGTCGGCGAATTTGTACTATGGCGGCAGAGGGGAGCTGCGGCCTTGCGCGGCCGACCACAAAGGGCCATGAACCCCCTACTGCAGCGTGTACGTGCACGCATGCTAGAGCAAGCATGCGAAGACCTTGTGACGCTAGAGGAACACAAGTTCCTTCGGCGGTTGTTCACCCGCTTTGTCGATGTGAGTCACGGCCGTGTGGCTGTGCTGACTCTGCCGTTCTAGCCACCGGCAAAATTGTGTGCGCGTGGTTCTACTGTGTGCCGTGGACTACAAGTTACACGAGTGCGCAGCCAACTTCACGACGTGACCTACTGCGACATTGCTCAAAAACTCTTTCAGTGCACTTTTGTCATGTGCATTCTTGTCACATGCGTTTTTTTGTCATGTGTTTTTGTCGTGCGCATTTTGTCATGCGTGGTTTATTTGTACCACCGACGACATAGGTCGTTTTTGTATCACTGTTTGTTTGATTGACGAGAGTCCCTGCTTGTTCTCAGTCCCATAAATTTCTCTTGAAAGTTTTAGGATACTTTTTGGTGAGGGCGCGGGGAAAGGGATGGGAGGGCACAACCAATTTTAATGGCCCGCCATCTTGGATTTGAGAAAAAAACTATGCCGCCATTTCATACTCTGACGTCATACTCATATAGTTCCACCTCTATCCACCATATTGGACCGTGACTTCTTCATTGGCACGCGACAGGTGGTTGTTTCTACAACGCTATTGTAGATGGCGCTACAAGTATCAGTATGAGAAGCGTTGTTTTCTAGTTGCAGTCACAGATGGCGTTTTGCTCTCAGGGTAGCAGGAGACCTCACGGAATCTTGAAACGTGATGAGTAGTTGCTGCCACAGATAACGCTATGATCAAGGGTGGTAGCAAACCCCGCGAAATCTGCAAACGTGATGAGTAAGAGCTCACGCTCTTAAAAATGCCTTCGCGCGCCCCCACACTCAGCATATCATATAGAGAAGCGTGCCTTTAAATGAACCACAATCGATCATATGTTGTTGTCTATCTTTTGTGAGCGAAAATATTGAACGCTATAGTACCGGCATTAAATGCCAAGGTACAAGGTGCAATTTAAAATGCTGTTTTCTCATGTCTTAGCAGAGAAAAATGCCTGAATATATTGATTATGAACAACACTCTTTTTCTCCTTGATGATCGTGCATTCAAGTTGAGAGCGAGGGTGTCTGATTGATACTATGTAGAATTAACATTGTCGAGCATTTTCATAAATAATGACAAAAAATAGGTAGTCGTTAAGAAAAACTAAAGCCGGAATGAGTGACACTAAATATTAAGATTTAATGATAAGAAAGTGCGAGGAATGTGCTGCTCATGAGCTGTGACAGTCCATGCCACTGCGCCGTGTAAACCGAAGTAAATAGGGCCGACGGGAGCGAAATGCGACAAAACTTTGAAAATCATCGCTGTTCTCGTTCATTTGTCGCAGTCATAAAAAGCATCTATTTTCCAAGGATTTCAAACCGTTGCGGCATCACACTCGCTAAATGTGAAAAAAGATATCTCAAGGAGAAAGCAGCTAGGATTATTGAAAATTAAAACCTCAAACATAGCATTTTCTTTTACCTCAACGGAAAGAGATACAATGCAGAGGGGCCACAACACGTACCCGTTTCAAATTAAGAAAATATTCAATTTAGTATGACGGCGCTAGAACTTGCCTACTTGGATATCTAGGCAATATTCCGGACCCTAACCGAATTACACGATACCCTGAAAATCTTGGAGGCTTTCTGTAGTGATGTGATGCCCGCAATATGGCACTAAGAATATTCTGAAGCCGGGCGACGATGGCCCGCGCATGCAGTGAAAGCGTGCCCGTAACTTACGCAGAAATCAGTACAGCGGATATCAGTGAAAAAGAATTTTTTCCCCAAGCAACTAATACTACCTGCTACCTGCAATGAAGAGAGTGATGATATCTGTCATGAAATAAGGTGATCGAATGCCCGGCGCAGTAAACTGTCAGAGCCACAGAATAACATCACGATCACGGTATTAAAATATTGTATATGAGCCATCACGTGGAATTATGAAAATATGGCGCCGAATTACACAAAAAAATATGCAGAAACTCGTCAACCTTTCATTGCGCTACATGGTTTCTACACTATTTCTGTATTTCTTCCTTTTGATTTCTTTGTAATACGGAAGGTGAAATATGTGGTCCATATGACGGCTTTGCATTCAAAATTGTGCTTTACGGATGTTTTGAGAAAGATGCGAAGATAAGTACACACAAGTCGTTTTTGGAAATGGATTATGCCGCCAGACGAAGACAAAGTGCGCGAAAAATTTTCTATTTAAGCTCAGGAACGAACAGAAATGTGTTAATTACCTTTTTATTCACTGCATTTGGCGTGTAGGTTAAAAATTCAAAACTTAGAGACAGACACATATGAAAACAACTTTATTTTGTAGAGTATTTGAAACGTTACCTATGTCCTGAGGCATGCATCTCTAAATATTCAGCCCTTTCCGTCTAATTACGCGTACAAGACAGCAAAGCTCGGCATGAAGTTCTCTCTCATGTGACGCAGTTCTGTCTCCTGGCAAAAATGTGCGGTTTTACGCGACGGTTATAAACTTTTGCTCCTGTGCAGCAGTGTGGTATCGCTCCGCTTGACCGCGTGCGATCCGAAGCGGCACCACGTCTTATCACCCATTCTAAAAAAGCAATACTTAAAGAGCGCTGCCCCGATGCCACCGGCACAGTTATTCTTCGGTTTCACTACCTAAGAACTTAAGGTTATCACCGTCGCCTGCAACTCAACGTCCTTTTCTGCCGGAGGCCACATGCAAGAGCTGCGTCGCACCTGGAAGTAGCCTCATGCCGACTGCCGCGCTCTCGCGTGCATAATTACTCGTTTTGCGCTGAATGAAATTTTAGACTTTCATATCTGAGGACAAAGGTGCTTTACTAAAATTTCTCACAATAGAACAGACTTTGAATGTCCGTGTCTCATAGTTTTCAATATAAGCGTGAACGCAACTGCAGCGGATAAAAATTTATGAATGAATTTTTTTTGAATACTCAGGTTAGAATGACATTTTTTTTCTCACTCAGTGCCCGCCTGGCCACATAACTCACGTGGAAGAAAAATTAACATTTGTGCACTGCTCTTTATACATGTTTCTAATTCGCAAAGCATAATATTGAACACCGTGCACATTCAGCAATCTATGGAAGGTAACTCATGTATGCGTAAGGTATACATATGAAGGAAGACAACAGTCACTGAAACCAACAAAGCATAGGCGGACGTCGTTTATTTTTTGCGGGGTTTTGATAGATGGGAAGTTACTGTTTTTATTTTTTATCTGACGGATAGCTTCTTACGAAGGCGAAGAAAAACGACCAAATGTTGCCGGTGCAAACCGTGCTGACGACGTCCGCATTACGCTACCGTTCTCAACCGATGCAACTGTGGCAGAGGCTTTTCATTCTACATTCGAGTGGGCTTGTGTTGCGTACCGCCTAACTTTGAGAGTGTTCACCAGCGCCACCCTCGTCCATGGCGGCGGATCTTTAACGCCCTGTATTACTGCGAGTGCCACGTGAAACGTGTTCAAACGGTGAGGGTGGCAGCTGTGCGAGAACCCTCTTATGTTTCTATGGCATGAAGACTGCCGGAACCGTGGCCCTCGCTGTTGAGGAGACAAGGGAAGGAAAATAAGGGGCACCGTAGGCAGAATGCGGAGTTCTTTCGTTCTGTATCCACCCGCAGCCTGTTTTTTTTTTCTTTTAGGGCGAAAGCAGTTTCACGAGGTCAACCCGGCTCACCGAGTTTGTGTGAAGCTTGACACTTGAGGGTTACCTTGATGAAGCCATAAATAAATAAATAAATAAAACGAATATTGTCCCGACTGGGATTCGAGTCCGCGGTGGCGCGAGCAGATCAGCTTCGCTGGCCACTGCACGAGAGCACTAGGTTATCGCCGCAGCCGAATACGCATCGTGTTAAACTGCGACACACTCTCGCAATGTGCATCGCACATCGTCATCTTCATCAGTTATTACTACTACCGAAATAATATAGTCTCCATATGTGCCTGTGACCCAGCAAAGCAATACCAAGAGCCAACCAGGCTAAACTAATGCTTTTGCACGTCTATTGGGTTAACTACGTTAAAACCCCCAGCATTTTTCCTCTACTTTTTAATCAAGTTATTTTCCGATAAAAATGATTGACTATATATTTGCCTGTTATGCACACCTCAGAATAAGAACAAACGACACCATCCGTATACTTAAATAGGCTTCATTCTTTTCAGAACGTTCGCATGTGAAAAATACAGAAAACAAATGTGAAAACCGAAACTGTCATATGAATGCTTCAAAGTGACTGTTTAACGACGACATTATTGTGGACTTTTTCAGCACACCGGAAGTTTAGCCAGTTTAAGTAAGGTCGTCAGAAGAGCTACTTCACTATAACGTTGTAAGGCGCTTGTACAGAACACCGAAAGCTTACCTATAGGTGATATGCACCCCAAAATATCTAACAAGTGCATTGGAATCAACCCAGAGCGGTGCCTCCAGTTTTGTTCATAATGCATTCTCACTGTCCATCAGCGTTTCATATTTGTAAGTAAATTCGAGCCTCGAAAGCCTCGCATATCGTCGGCGCCTCGCCAGCCTAATTACTTCACAAGAATTTTCACTGCTCACTTAATGAGGCCCCTTATGCTGAGTATCGCACCGACATATCTCGCCACACTGCTCATTCACTTCAGATCACTTGGACACTTGCCCGCTCTGCAAATTTTTCAGGATCTTTCTTCCCCGAGCGATTGTGAAATGGAATGCCTTACCCCCCCCCCACCCCCCCCAAGTGGCCGCCATCGCAGGCGCATCAGTGTTTTTTTTATGTTGTCACCAATCAGATACAAAGGCAAAATGCCTTTAGCGACTTTCGTCAAAAATCAAACTCCATCACTTATGTATTATAACGTAAGGGGTCTTTAAGGGATTAAAACTGAACTGAAGTAAGCAGCTTGGGAACGTATGCCACCGGGAACTCCTTATTTCAACCGCCCCTGCAGCTTAGTTGCGCATTTTGAATACCGGCATTCCTGCAACTTGCAGCGTTCTCTATTATGTCCGTTCTCTTAATAAAGCCCCCCTTTTGATAACATTTGAAGCGGCAAAAAGCAAAATTTCCAAATGCGATGGGAGCTTTTAAAAATACAACACTATCAATTATAGCTCACGTTATAGGGGGCGCCTTAGAGTACTTTACTGCCTCGTTGCTTATCACTGCTAACACTAGCAACTGTGACGAAAAGCTGTTTCAATTAATAGCAACAACTAGACAATTTGCCCATGCTTTCACTACAGAAATCTGCAAAATATAAAACGCGTGTTGAGTTTTTCAATGCAAAAGCAATTTACTCACAGTCGGGGGCAAATAACCAACAGAAATGCAGTTGTTTTAAGGGCGGTGGCTCTATGCACGAGCAGAGCTTCTAGCTAGAGTAATGCGGTCATCAAATACGCCAGTACTGGATTGTGCGCAGCGTATTAAATAGCAGGACAACAACAGCATTTGCCCAATTTGCTTCTATTATTAAGAAATATGCGCCGAAATATCAAAAACTTTGAATGCAGAATTCATCAGATAAAGTTGAGACCTCGCCCTATACTAGATATAAAATATTTCAAAATAGCGGATTCTTGAGAGGGGGAGGGTGCAAAAGAAATGTGGAGAATGTCGAGAGCCCATTGTTGATTGTTTGTGTGAGCGGACAGCTTCGAATGTGAATTTCAAAAAACGGCACTCTGCTCTTTGCCCAATCCATGGGGCAGATTAAGATATAGCGCATTTTTTTTTATGAACTGCCTTCAGTCAAGCCAAGCAATTTGTCAGTACTAGGGGAATTGATATAATTAATTTTTGAACTCCCTTTCTTAAGAAGAAAATTTCACCTTATGTCAAGCTGCGATTTTTTAAAATTTATTCGGCCTTTAGTTCGATGTGATTCAAATTTGCTTTAAGATTTCAATTTGCGTTCAGAATAAAGCAAATAGAAACAAAACAGTCTCCTTTTGATGCTCTGCAACAGACTTTCGCGTAGTTTCCGCAGAGTAGCTTACAAGACATACCGTTAAGGCTGCTTGATTTTTCGTTCAAACTTTGACATTTATCCACAGCCAAGTCAGGTTCATGCCCGCCGATGCCGCAGTCGTTTACGTTATGTCTGCGTCACGCGTAGAGAGATCCCGGGAGCATGTTGCTGCCGTGCCTCTAAGACCGATGCCCCAAACAGACGGTGAGAATGGGCGCCACTAGGCACATGTGTGGAAAGAGCAGCCGGCCATGCTTATTGCCCACAGGCCTTTTCCGCCGTTTCTCCACGGCTATCGGCAGCAGAACAACAACAAACGCTGCGTCGCTCCTGGTTTGCCTCTAGGTGCGAAACAGCCTCTACACCCCATTATTTTGTTGCCTTTCAATTTTCCGACCCATTTGGTCATTAGCGTACGTGGACTGCATTTTTCATCTTTACGGGTGGTATGCAAAACGCAATGCCTAGCTACCCACATATTCTCTCTAACACGAAAAAAAAAATGACTGAAAATTCCCTTGAAAATGGGCCTATGTGGTATGCCGCAGGATCGGTAGTTTTATTCTTTCCCCGAAATGTTTTTCGTAATTAAAATTGGGATATTTGTTGTCGATACCCTACACGTGCAGCCGAATCCGGATATGTCGAACTCAAAGGCAATCGCAGAATATTTCGATACGTTTAAAAGTCAACCTAATGAATCTAGGTTTTACGAATTCCCTCTCTAATGAGCAAGTTTTGGTTCTCTGGCAAGTATCCATAGTTTTCAACGTTCTCAATAAGCTTAAATAACGAAAGAAACAACCACTAAACCCAATTGAACAAAGTTTTTCCGGGAACAAGTGAGTGAAAAAAGAGGCGATACCTCACTTTGCCAACCGCGTCTCGCAAATTGTTGGAAGCGTGGCGGAAGTAACGTCTAAGCATACAAGTCACGGTCCTGATTTGGTTTTGACAGCGGTGCGAGCTGTGCTTCTGCATGGAACAACGGACTCGACAGTGGGCGGCGCTTCCAATGTTGGCATCTAATCCGTTTTACCAGATGACTTTTTCATGAACAAGTGATTCGGGCCAACTTCGCGGAATTTTCAGGCGCGCGGGCGCGGGTATTGGTAAACACGATGCTGCGGTAACTTCGGGTGCCGCTACGTTGATTTTAAAATTCTAATGGCGCAAAACTCCCTTCCCCGATTTTAGGAATGTCCTGATATAACGAGGTACTTCGTGGCTCCTAATCACTTTGTTCAATCGAGCTTTAACTGTGTGTCGATGATTAGATACATAAGAAATGACAGTAGAAAAGCTTATCTGTAATCTAGAAGCAAGAACACATAGCAGCCTCTCTCTTGGCGTGGTTCTTGAATTGATATGCTACCAGACAGCGTGCTGAAAGCGCACTGGTCGTTAGATGTTTCTACGCCTAACCTGCCTCGCATCGAACACAGAAAGAACGGTTCTTCGAAACTATAGGTAGTGGCTATTTACGATATCTAATCCTGCTGCCACTAGACCAGAAATATATTATTCGCTAATTAAAATTAGGGTACATTTGGTTTCTGGCACGTCTTCGGCAGCAAAGCGAGCGAAGCATGCGAGGCAGGCGAATGTCGTCAAAATGTCTTAGGAAGGTTGTCTTCACCGCATGACGGCGATGCGATGTGAAAAAATGAGTACAAGAGATCGAAGATCACCCTGAAGCACACCCCACGTTCACCTCATCGTGTAGTTTCCCAGCGCTAGTGTTCCTAGCAGGTGTTCAAGGCTACGTAGCCCAAGCCGCCTCCGCACGAGAAAAGTCACTGAAGTGTTCCGTTAGGACATGCACCGCGTGGAGGGACGTGGTTCACAGTTCGATATATTGAGCGACCGGTTAAATTCTAGTCCTATGTAATAGCATGAGTTCTCTATACTTTAACACAGAACTGTGAAGGTGATAATTTGTGCTGCGATACAGCGATTAATTCAAAATATCCGAGTTCAATATATCCGGGCTACACTTTATTTAATTAGTTCTCTTACAAGCAACAGCAATGTAGGAATATAAAGTAACGTACCATGTTGTTCTTTCATTTTCTTCCCTAATTTTATAACACTAGATCACAGCCGCTAGTTTTTTTATTGGGGATACGTTCACAGCAGATAAATTGTTGCGAAATCATAAGCTTAGCATATAGCTGCTTAAGCCTACTATGGCTCCATCTACGTGTGGGTGGATTGACAGACATGCAGCAACATATAAGGAGGAACACTCTAATGTAGCTTGCAAAAGTATAGTACATCTTTTGTGATGAAAGCTGTCTATCTATAACCTTCTGGCGCTGGTAACGCACAGGTCCCGCTCACAATTCGAAGCTCTTCCGCACGACTAAGGATCCTCTGCGTGGGCGAAGCTCGTTCCACGAGCGCCCTGCAAGCTGTGATGTCAGCGGGCGTGATGCGTAGTCTCATATTAGTGGCCAATGTCTCGACACCCCTCTCTGAGCCTCTACACGTGTCTGTGTAGGGGTTTGGGGGTAGAAGTAGTTGTAGGGAAACGCGCGGTACGAATATTAAATTCCGCACTGAACAAGCTCTAAAGGCAACAATCTACTGCACTATGTTGTCCCAGAAACAAAGGGCTTTGCTCTTTGAATAGCGGGTTAACGAAGCACGGAGAATAATGGTTTAACTTGCTTCACATTGCGGTTTTAATGCACGAATGTATTTAATTTCTACTTTTTCAAGCTATTTTACAAGAAGATTTCGGTGCTTCTGTCTGTCTACGCAACAAGAAAATTCCAACGAATTCAATCGAGGTGTAAATTGATTGATGTGAGAGGGATTCGTAGTCACGCCTATTATGCGCCAGTACGGTTAGTGAAAACACGGCGCACTGAAGCCGTTTGTGCCGACGCATTTCTTTAAAGCGAAATTTATTGCCCCAGGGCATCAATGATGGGTGAAGGTGTGATGAATGATGTAGTAAAATGAATTGGAAAATGAATGGAAATGAATGGAAAATGAATGGAAAATGTTAGCTGATTTAATGAAGTCAAGCAGAGGACGATGGTACGGTCTCTGCGTCCAGGCAATGTATGAAGCAGGGTTGCTTGGTGAAAGACCTGCTACCATCAGGTGCCGGATCCTTGTAGGCTTGAGAGCTGGGCCGTCCCACATTAAGTGATGAATGTCGGCCTCAATATCCTCGTGTTTACATATCGGACACCCTGGCCGAGGAATATATTCTCGGTACTGAGGCCACTTCCGAGTGATGGCTGGTGTGAGGGCAACCCCTACGCGGATCCTCCTAAGCGCAACCTCCTCTGCACGGGTAAGACAGCGGGGGAGGGTTACCGCACACGCAGGGCTGAGAGCACGTGTGCGGAGACGGAGGAGTTCTTTTTTTGATGAAAGGAGGGTAAAATTATCCAAATGAAGGAGCCCAGGCGGTGATGAGTTTGTTTTCGCGAGGTGGGTCGCTAAATCTGCCTGGCTTTGATAGGTAAGCAGATTCCATGGGACCCACTCAATACGTACTGGCTGCGGGATGCGTGCCGCGAGCCGGTGGATGTCCTGACATATCGTGGGACAGCGGCTAACACGTCGGAGCAACCTGACAACTTGAAGGGCGTCAGTGCGGATGACAACGCGGGCCGCAGGGAGCATAGTTATGTCGGCCACAGAGCAGAGTGCTTTTTGAACTGCAACGAGTTCAGCACAAAAGGACGAAGGGGGTTAAGTAAGCTGATACCAAGAGGTCTGCACGGACAGGAGATAGCTGTTGTTGCTTTGCAGTCTTGTATGCTTGCGTCTACGTAGACAACAATGGATCCTTTAGACAGGCAAGCATCTTGTTCCTCAAATTTCTGGCGAAGCAACGATGCCGAATGAGCAGATTTTGGCTGGCTTGTTGGCTTGTTGTCGCTGAGCTGCACAAACTTCCATGGGAGAAGAACTGGCATTGGTGGCTGAAGAATGGAGTGTGACGTTGCATAAGTCCTCAGTGCATGCGTGGAGTGCGATAGACTAGCCTTAAGGCTGGGCGCTTCACGGCGCTGCTGCACCAGCTCATCAATGGTATTGAGCTGCGCATTCTCTTGTAAAGCTATCAGCGGTGTGATGCGTTAAAGGCACGTAATGGTCCTCATAGCCTCTCGGTTCACGGCCTCAAGGCGATCCCATTGGGCTCTTGTAAGATGTTGAAACTGGACTTGATAAACAATACGTGGCTGCAGAACTGCCCTCACCAATTGCCATGCAACGAACGAGCCTGCGCCACCAGTTTTAGGGGCAATTCTTCTAATCAAACCCAAAGCCTAAACAGCTTGCCTTTTTGCCTGAGAAAGCCATGTAGTCGCTGAGCCTGATTGGTGAATCAATAAGCAAAGGATTTTTACACTCGGACTTACCTGTAGTGGGGTGCCTGGTAGACAAAGACGGATTGGACTTGCATCAAGTTTACGGCGTCCCCAGCGGTGGGCGACTGACGTGTATGTTGTTATATGCACGGATAGCTGAAGTCCGATAAATGATGCGTAATTACAGGTAACATCCAAGGCAGATTGAAGGGCAGCCTCCTGAGTACGGAGATCTTGGTGAGTACTGCACACCGTGACGTCATCAGCGTACCGAAGAATTTTTATGTCACGGATGTCATGTAAGCGCCAAGCCAGCGGGATCAAAGCAATATTAAATAACGTAGGCGACAATACTGATCCCTGGGGCACGCCACACAGAGGAACAAATGATCCGACTGCTTCGCCGCTGTGGCGTATTAGCGGGTCGCTAAATCTGCCTGGCTTTGATAGGTAAGCAGATTTGATGGGACCCACTCAATACGTACTGGCTGCGGGATGCGTGCCGCGAGCCGGTGGATGTCCTGACATATCGTGGGACAGCGGATAACACGTCGGAGCAACCTGACAACTTGAAGGGCGTCAGTGCGGATGACAACGCGGGCCGCAGGGAGCATAGTTATGTCGGCCAGAAAGCAGAGTGCTTCTTGAACTGCAACGAGTTCAGCACAAAAGGACGAAGGGGGTTACGTAAGCTGATACCAAGAGGTTTGATTCAGGGCAGGTCTGCACGGACAGTAGATAGCTGTTGTTGCTTTGCAGTCTTGTATGCTTGCGTCTACGTAGACAACAATGGATCCTTTAGACAGGCAAGCATCTTGTTCCTCAAATTTCTGGCGAAGCAAAGATGCCGAATGAGCAGATTTTGGCTGGCTTGTTGTCGCTGAGCTGCACAAACTTCCATGGGGGAAGAACTGGCATTGGTGGCTGAAGAATGGAGTGTGACGTTGCATAAGTCCTCAGTGCATACGTGGAGTGCGATAGACTACACTGTAAAAAATATTGCTCCTATTTATGGCAAAACTTGCTGGTAAATTGTTGCCGGAGGCTTTCCGTAATCTTTAAATTGTATGTGCTGTAAAAAGACTGGCTCTCCGTAGAAAATAAAACGGAAAGGTGTCGTACAAATAATGCAGGTTACGTAAACTGAATATGGAGAAATGCCATAAAAATAATGCACGCTTCATAAAACATAATACGGAGCAATCATTTTTTAAAATGAAATCTTCAGTAATTTTTATGGCAGTACTTTATTCATGCATGGTCACCCTGTAATTATAAAACATGTAGTTCATTTCGTGTCTATGACAGTTCGAGAAATTAAAAACTAGTGTTTTATTCCAGCCATTCCATGTAAACACTTCAAAAGCCGAACTATTCCGAATCCTTCTGTATGAAATGGGATGCACATGCATTCATAAAAAGCTGTGTTGTGTGTTGCAAAAATTAAGAATGCTGTACATGGTGAACATAATTTATATATTTGCTACAGCAGCCATGATGAAATGTTCAAAAAAAGTACAGCATTGGTTCAGTCTTGCACAGCTTTTCTGCCTCTTGTGCTTTTGTTGCATACAACTGAAGAATGCAGTGGTGAATGCCCCTCATAAGACGCCTTTCATCGAATGGTGTTGGCTGGTTCTCATGATGTCGTGGCTAATCCTCTAAATGGGATGAACCATGACGCCATGACAATTGGCCTATGCTATTGGCTCGAGAGACTCCTATGAGGGGTATTTTCAGCTGTGTTCTTGAGTTGCGTCTGACTTTCGTACATCACATGGGTTCACTGTTTCCTGCAAAACAAAAACATGCACAGTCAATTCTGTAATGAGCAGTGCAGTGCAAGTTGTTTTGACAAAGCAAATCTGTTGTTTTTCCTTGGTATGCCATGACTGAGAGACAACAGAGCTGAGCTTACACTTAAAATATGCACAAATGTATGCAGCAGCTGGTTAGCCAAACAAAAATACTGTTCTAAATTTTCAGCAGAGGAGTACTATGCAACATGGTTCTGCAGACTACTAGTTGAAGCAAACTCCGCAAGTGCTAAAGAAGCAGAATACCTAATATTATGGCGAAATACCTAATATTATTTTTTACACATTAAGGGTATAGAACATGCCTCATCTATAAACATATGCAGATACAAACTCCTCTACAAAAGAAGCCCACAGAAAGCCCAAAAACAACTTTGTGGGTGGCCCTTTACATTTATTTATTTATACATGTACCTACATTAGCCCGTAGGGGCATTAGAGTACGAGGGTGTACCACAGTATTCTTCATGCATTAGTGCTGAGGAAACACATATAAACAAGTAAAACAATAATAGAGGATAATGCAAGCACTCCGATAGGACATAGCAAGAGCATGCTACAAAATATCAGCGTAAATGAACACTGGGAATTAAATGGAAATACATGGTAGCGTCGCCATGCACACTAAAACTTTGCTACGTTTGAAACGTGGTAAAGTGAACGAATGTTCCCCCACCATGTCGGCATAAGGCCCCAACATACAGACAGACAGAAAATCGACATACAGACTACGGAAATCGGTGTTAAACCAGAGCATCCTTTAGCACCAGAGAAAATTATGAGCCGGATGTAGCCACAGCTATGTCGTGGGGAAGATTATTCCATGCACTGATTGTGTGTGGAAAAAATAAATGCGCAAAAACTGAGGTACACGCTGATATTTCTTTAATCTTATATGCGGGTGATCTCGAAGCTGGGAAATGTACATAGGTGGTAAAAGATAAGCATCTTTGTTCAGTACGGTGCGACAATAAAATATGTCCACGTGAAAACACGAGTCGAAAAAATCCCCGACATGAGGATAGAAGAGGCCATTCTAAGCTACTTTTATGTCAGTGATACTGCTACAATGCGAATAGTTGTGGGATACAAAACAGGCGGCTCGGTTCTGAAATTTTTTCCAATCTATTGTCAAGAAATTGCGTGTACGGGTCCCATATGACACAAAAATATTCTACGATTGAGTGGACATTTGTTACGTAGAGCAGTTTTTCACATCTTGGGGAGTATATTTAAAGTTTTGTCTGATAAAATTTAAAGAGCTAGCAGCCTTCAGAGTTAAAGTGTCTACATGGCGGTTCCATGTCAAGTCGGAGCTAAATGTTACTCCTAGGTATGTTGCCTGGCTTACATGAGAGATCATTTCAGTATTTAAATATTACTGAGTATTGATCGGTTTATGTTTTTGGGTAAAACGAACATGCTTGTATTTATACACATTTAGACTCATAAGCCAAGAGCGACACCAGGATGAAATACAGTTGAGGTTATTTTCAAGTTCTATCCTGTCTGAATCATGTTTTATTCCTCAGTACAAGACGAAATCATCGGGGTACAATCTAATTTTGGAGGTTATACCGTAACCAATGTCATTTAGGTAGATAAGAAACAGCAGTGGGCCGAGCACTGACCCCTGGGGCACACCTGAAAGCACGGAAACGTCTGTCGATTGGGATCGATTAATCAAGATCTTTTGACTGCGTCCTGTCAAATAATTTTGTATCCTGCAAAGTATATCGAGTGGAAAGCCAAGAAAGGATAACTTGTGCAAAAGCCTAATAAATAGCCTAATAAATATCGTAAAGAGATGACATCTTTTTTAGTGGCATATAAAACCTATTATCAGAGATGTGCAGATACTTAATTTTCCACAGAGGAGTAACTTAGGCTGCATACAATCTGAATGTGTCTAATGGTGAAGACATCTGTTAATTCTACGCATTACCAACATTTAAGCACAAGTTGAAAGCATCACAAAGCAAAACGTCGACTTACAACTTGAAGCCCTAGTTTGTTTACAAGGTTCATAATTTTTGATGGCACAGATGTCCTGGAACGTTTCACATCTTTCTGCCGGCTTTCATTAGGCAGATTTAAGTCAAACTGCCTGTAGGGAAAAAAAAAGACATGCTTTACATGTAGAGTCCTTTGCATACGAGTGCACTGCTCAAAAATGCCAACACAGATTTATGTCTCGAAAGTATCATGACGCAGTGACAGCATGAAAGCGTAAGTGTGTACAGACCATGTGTATAATAATTTGCAAGACAACATTTTGTTTGCCCCTCCTCTGCAATGCCTGCCTAGGGCCATTAAAACGTTTAAATAAAGAAGCAGCACTTTTGAAGTATGGCCAATGTTTATACTGGTGACACTGAAACCAGATATTCAGAAATATTGCCTACATCGAACACACCAATTATCACCTTTAAAATCTTATGTAAAAATACAGGGAAATCGCATTGTATATCGAATTCATATTTCCTAACCGCGCTCTTCAGTCACTTTCTGTGCGCACAGACGGGTCGGTTGTGCGGTTTTGGGAACCTTCTGATAGTGCTAGCACTGTGAAACTGCATGCAGAGGTTAACGTGGCATGTGCTTGAGGGTGGTCTTAGGTCTCGTGCAGTCACTTCTCATGCCACATCACTGTTATGCTGTAAAGTCAAGCTAACTTAAGTCTAGAGTCTAGAGACGGCCCTCACTTGCTTCGCTGCTGAAGGCGTTGTGGGAGGGAGCAAACTGTGTCTTCATTTTAATGTATGAGTATTCAATTTATGGTGCACTAGCAACAGAATCGGACCTTTTAAAATAAACAGTCCCTAAGCACCGCACGCTACAGTTTTTATGCTAAGCAAGTTAGGCCGACCAATGCCTAGCGTGTGGTGCACTGGCAGCACGCCGGTGGGTGGCACATTACTGCAAGAAGGTCATCATTGGCTTGAGTGAAACGTACTCTTGCGTCTAGGTCATAGGCAAGCTTATTATTAATACTGTCATGGCTGTAGGCAAGGACGAAGTGCTGTGCATGTAAGATGACGAGGACGAAATATGTGTTCAGGCGTTGGCGCCAGTTTGTTGCTCTGATCTTTGGTGGGCTCACGCTGTACATGCCTTCAATATGCTATATAATATCAAAATTATTTTGCAATCTCTTTCGAGTTCAATATATCCTGGTTCGACTGCAATACAGCTTTGTTCTCATGCCAGGAAGTAGCGACGTCAGTATTCAGGCTTAGTTATGTCTTTATAATTGAGCTCAAGTATATCCCACAGAGTTGCCAGTTATACAAGCTTCAGGCACTACTAGCCTGCCCAGTCATTTTTCATCTTCTTAAGGCGCAGCATGTGGACACAAGTGAGCAAATTAATTTCCGGTTGGTAGCTGTTCGTTGGAATAGCTGTGCAGTAAATTGTGTACGGCAAGAAAGGTATAAGAGGCAGGTGTAGCTGTGGACAAATGAAGTAAAGTAACTATTGTGTGTATGAGAAGCTTCAGATGCCGAAGAAGTATGCTGTCAAAGGCTGCAGTTACCTCCTCTGTTATATATCAGCATTCAGGTATAGTACAAAAAGCAGCGACTGGATTTTACATTGAGGGCCTATGAGAAACAATTAACCGAAATCAAGCTGTCCGTGCTGCCCTTGGGAACACTTGGCCAATTTTTTAGCAGTATCACAAAGGTGTAGAACAGATGATTGCACAGCAGCCTGTGATGCAGTGAGGCTGCAAAGAGCCAAGAATATGCACATGCATTAAAAGTGCTTGCAAAGTGCTTGCCATTTTCATCCTCTTTTTCCACTCTGCTATGTCACACAGCACTGTACGGCTGTTGTTCAGCACTGCTGTGGTACTGTTAAAGAACTGGCCGTGTGTACATCAAGTTCAGCTTGCCAAAACAGTACAATGCACATGTGGAGACACACAGAAAAACTATGCATTGGGTACTGGAACCTACACCAGGCAAGGTTTAGAATAAACAAAATAAGCTAGTCTAAAATAAGCTAGTCAGTGGTCGGTGCACAGAATACATTTGCAGCGCATAAAAATATACTGGGAGGCAAAATGCTTCTTATTAAAATGGCTGCAAGATCTGTAAACATTATATTGCCATAATTACTAGGAAAAGAAGTTGGTCCCAAAGTCTTTCAATGTGGGGCACTCACCTTTGTACAGAATTGAGGGATATGGCAGCACCCTCTGGATACTCCTGATTCATTATGTAGTATATTATGAAGGCAATACATGCTGCTTCAGTGAAGTCACTTGCTTCTGAGAAAATGATTTGGTTCTCACAACAAAGCACTGTTCGCTGTATATGCTTCCTGGAAAATGAAGAGCCACAGTTAAAAGACTTAAAATTTTGAATCCATGCAGTGCTTGCTCCTTTTCTGCTAACTCCTCAACCACCATATATTTTAAATAAAAGTCAAAGAAGTCAATTCCTAGCAATGACAAACAGAAGAAAATAAGATTAGACTGTATTGGTTGGGACAGAAAGTCCTTACGGTAGCTGTATTGGTTGGGAGAGAAAATACTTACGGTAGTAAAGTAATTCCATACTAATTGGGTTAAACGCAGGATAAGGCCCATGCTAGAATTTTACCTTCGAGATAAAATGTAGTCCTCAATTAGAACTTTGAGGTATGCAACCTGGGCAGGTGTTATCTTCGGTGCAAGAAGAACATCAGTTATTTGCATTAATGTAAGCACAAGGTGATAAACTAGATCATCTGTCTGCCACATTGGGGCCAATGCAGAAAGGCAGCAGCTTAAGTGGAGTGCAATTTTGCATTGCATGCCCAGAAAGCTTAAAGCCCTGGCTGAGTACTTTTGCAGGCTTATTGAGCAAGTCAAGTTTGGTATATTTGACTGTTGATATCCTGTTTTTCAGGTAATCATATGTGAACCAGCATTTCTTGTTCACAAAATATTGAATATACAATGCAACATCATGCTTAACCACCCCCTCAAAGAGGTCATGTGCCATGCATGTCAGCAGTCTAGAAAAACACACAAGGAAAAACTTAACGGCATGGAACGGAGACTGTTCAACAATACGACAGTCACTATTAGTTGAGGAACTTCCTGCAATACGCTCGACGCAATCATCATAATGCTGAGGCGTTCGCTTTTCCCCAGTCGCAAGAGGTTCCTGCTCAAAATGAGAGCGAGGAACAAAGCAGAACTTGCAAAAGTAAGCGCTTGTGCTAAAATTCTGTGCAAAGTCACCAACGCCATGACTGCCAAGGTTGCCTCCCATTATAAAGTCTAGCCACACATCATGATGGGCTCCACTGATCAACACTCCTGACTTCTCAAGACTGATGATGTCCTCTCTCAATGGCTGCAGCACCTTTGCCAACCCAAATTCTTCGATATCCTACTGGCCGCATAGCAAAATCATCTCCGTGGCTTTCACACGAGACCTACAGTACAAAGACACATTCCCAAGTGTCAGGTACACACCCGGCAGCTTAAACTCGCCCTTCGCAGAACCTGGAGGGTTTGCAATTTCAAATTCATTTTGATATAACAAAATTCGTATCGATTTACCCTTCCTGGTTTTGAGAGGCTCACACAAAATGTAATCTGCCAAACATTCTTCAGAAGCCGTATTCTTCTCACTGCTTACCTGAGAGGTTGAGAGTTTCATAAGGCTTTCAGCTGGTACATTGTGATATATATACTCATTATTCTGCCTGCTGAGGCTTAGAGACACTTCCACGGGTTCTATAAAGTTGAAGTTTTCTTTATAGAAGTCGTGGCGGCAGTATGATGACCTCAGAGTTGTAGACATCCCACTATGAAGCGCGTCTTTTGTAAACACTCATCCAATTTTCACTAGTACGTCTTCTGGAACGTCAACCAGGCCCTCCATTGAAATCTGATTCCTCAAGCTATGCAATGTATCAATCTCCTTAACTATGGTTTGTACTGTGCTTGCTGGCAAATGGTGTTGCATTTCCAGCTTAAGCAGAAACTGGGCAAGGTTGGTAGTGAAGAGGTTGCTACTGGAGGGGTAGCTAGCACTGGCCCCGAAGCCACATACACTATTTGTATCAGTGGCTGATGATTGTCGACTGTGGTCAGCTTCTGGCATTCTCTCTGGCTCCAATTCCAGGTGAGCACTAAGTGCTTTCTAAAATGCCTCCGCCCTTTTGGCGGTACCTTGAGACATGCATTCTGAATGAACCAGCTGTTCTCAACACACTAACACACCCAGTAAAAGGGCACACAACTGCTTCAGCTGAGTTGCTCAAGTGGCTGGCTAAATGACACAGAAATTGGGAGCGGTTAGGTTCTAAAGTCCCGCATGATGATACAGGACACTGGAAAAGGCTGCTATCAGAGTCAAGGCGTGGTCTCTTATGGCGCCTCGAGAGATAGCTTCTAAAGCTTCCATATTTACTAAACATAGCACCGCATGAACCGACTGGGCAAGGTGCACCAGCCGCTACGCTATTCTGAAACTTGAAATGGTCAAAGTAGTGCGACAATGAATGAAAACTTTAACTTCAAACATTACAAGAGGGCATATTTGACTAGTGATGAGCACTAAACACATCTACACAGAAAGAATATGCATCATGAAACATTATGGTCACACTCTAATGAAGCAGTTTGAGTTACACTGGGATTGCTGGTGTGTTCCACAAGAGCTGGAACCACCTCAAGAAATGTCCTTGACAGCTTTGTACAGAAGCGCTGATTGAAGCTTCTGGTAGCAACTTGCCATCCAATCAGCCCCTCAGAATGAAACTCGGGATCACAGTCGAAGCTTCAGCCCCCAGGAGTTCTAAACACAGGCTTGGGAATAAAAGAAAATTAGCAGATTAGGACGAGTAGTCATTTCCTATAGTGTAGAGCACACAGCACTTTAACTTCCACAGCAAAAATCTATTGCTTGCTTTGAACTTTACTTTGGCCAGACACCTGAAAAAAGCAATTGTAGGGAGACAGGCCGAAAGTGCCTATGGAGGTTACATAAGCATTCTAGGTGTGCGATTCGATGTATTGCTTCGTTTGCTTACATCCATCTATGGACCGGGGAAGCCCCACTTCCTCGCCACCTGCTAGCTAAGTCATGTTCGTTCATTTTCACCACCTCAGAGCTATCAGTCAGTTCAGTAATTTGTTGTACTGCATCTTGGACAGTGACACAAAACCGTGCATGGCCGTCACAAAAAACTATCATGTTCCGGCTGAGCAGCAGTCCCATTGCTGCCATCAACACGCAGATCATACTCGTTCAAACCAGTGCCACAACCCAATGACAACGTGTCAAACTAGCTCTTAGAAGTATACTTCCACTTCTGTTTTCGTCTGTGAGCTCTCATTTAAACTGTTACATTTTTAATGACGACAACAATTCCTTCTATAAGCACCACTCCAAGTACTACCACCGTCACCTTAATTACTGGTGGGCTAGAAGGAGTCTTTCCACGTCACGGAGTGACTCTACAACTGCGGAAGTGACTTCTGATCACAATGGACTGCTGCAATAAATCAACAAAAATAGTCAGTTTTTATTTATCTAAAAATAATATTCAGCAAAAAAAAAACTCGCGTTCTAGAATAAACATCGAAAAAAGTATGGCGAATTTTAATAAATAAAAGCTGAAAAGTCCAACAGGTAGCTATGAAGGATACTTATGTGAAGAGCACCGTGCGCTAACAATGCAGAGCACACCGGCGTAGTCGCATGTTGTGGGATATCTTTACTATGGAATGGTTCTTGAACAGTTGAGAGACACTTTTTAGCGGAAAACAAAAAAACAAACAAACAGGACTGCATTACAGAACTGGGTGCAAAAAAGGTCTTTACAGGGCCGTCTACAATTCTCTTCTGACCTGACTCGATGCTTGTAAGCTGTATTCATCTTACTCTCTCGTCGGCTCCAGTCTTTTCCCCCGAGTTCACCTAGCGCAAGAGCCGTCTCGACTTCACCGCGGACGTGCCGTGCCATGTACGGCCGTGCGGTATCTATGCCGAATCTCGCTTTTTGCTCCCTCCATTCGCGTTCGTGGCCACTTCTGAAGGACGCCGCAATTTTTCGCCAGGCTGCAATCCCGTGACGAGAAGACAACCGAGCTATCTGCTTATATCTGGTGTTAGGCCTGTTTACATAAGATGCGACATGGGCACCGTTGTTTTTATTTCTTCTTAACCTCCTCACACTGTATTGTCTCACGGTGGCCATCGACTGTGCTGATCACCGCTGCCTGAACTGTCTCACGTAGATCGCGGACACGCGACGACCAGCCGACACGGCAACCGCTGCTTTACGTCTTAAGATCCAAAGTCGAGCGAAGTGCACACAAAGCGGCGGGTAAAACGAGACGCGCGCTGAGGTGTTGTGCGTGGCTCGCTCCCATGGACGACCTTCTTATGGATTCGATGTGCATTTACTACATGAGCAAATAGCAAGGTTGGCGCAACACGTCGCGAAGCGAACACGTTTATGGCTCTCAACGCGGGAACCGGCGCCATGAAGGCGATGCAGCACCGCACACCACATTTGATAACGTTAGCAAACTGACCCTTACCTTGTCGAAAGAACAGAATGCTCCAAAAGGAAGCAGGCTCACGCCGGGCTGCTCGTTGAGGAAGGAAGGTCGTTCCAGGTGAGTACAAAGACTGCGTTGCTTTGATGCGGGGAACGAAGAGACGTGCACGCCAAACAACGCGCTCCATATCGGTGACGCGAAGTACACTATAGCCAAACTTTTCCTCTTTCATGGCTATAACCAAGTTATAGCCAAGTCAAGTCGCCAAATGCTGCAGTGCGCATGGATAAATGGAAGGGAGGTAGAAGCGTCACCTTCGATGTGGGGTGGTCGCAGATGCTTTTACGCTTATTTACTCCTCGCATCAACGTTGCTAGACTGTGGAAGGAGAAAATACGGACAGGATACGGAAAACTCGTCCGTTTTCTCCTGACGGCAGATGTCTTAACCTACTTAAGGACAATTCTGCCAAAAAGTTACAGAATTTTTTTGCAGTGTAGCCTTAAGGCTGGGCGCTTCACGGCGCTGCTGCACCAGCTCATCAATGGTATTGAGCTGCGCATTCTCTTGTAAAGCTATCACGGGTGTGATGCGTGGAAGGCACGTAATGGTCCTCATAGCCTCTCGGTTCACGGCTTCAAGGCGATCCCATTGGGCCCTTGTAAGATGTTGAAACTGGACTTTATAAACAATACGTGGCTGCAGAACTGCCCTCACCAATTGCCGTGCAACGAACGAACCTGCGCCACCAGTTTTAGGGGCAATTCTTCTAATCAAACCCAAAGCCTGAATAGCTTGCCTTTTTTCCTGAGAAAGCCATGCAGTCGCTGAGCCTGATTGGTGAATCAATAAGCCAAGGATTTTTACACTCGGACTTTCCTGTAGTGGGGTGCCTGATAGACAAAGACGGATTGGACTTGCATCAAGTTTACGGCGTCCCCAGCGGTGGGCGACTGACGTGTATGTTGTTACATGCACGGATGGCTGAAGTCCGATAAATGATGCGTAATTACAGGTAACATCCAACGCAGATTGAAGGGCAGCCTCCTGAGTAGGGAGATCTTGGTGAGTATTCCACACCGTGACGTCATCAGCGTACCGAAGAATTTTTATGTCACGGATGTCATGTAAGCGCCAAGCCAGCGGGATGGAAGCAATATTAAATAACGTTGGCGACAATACTGATCCCTGGGACACGCCACAGAGAGGAACAAATGATCCAACCGCTCCGCCGCCGAGGCGTATTTCAAATTTTCTGCCTTCGAAAAATTATTGGACAATACTACGCACTCTCAGGGGGAGATGTATCATGTCAATGGAGTTCATAATGGCTGCATGACTGATGTCATATGCCTTTTCAACGTCCATTGCTAAAACAGTACGCACATTGGGGCTGCGGGTACATGACAAAACTGCAGATGCTAAGACAGCCAACCCGTCCTCTATACCAATATATGGATGAAAGCCGATTTGTGCTGGGTGATAAAAACCGTGCTGCTCTAGCCACCATGACAATCGTGTAGCTAGCATTCTCTCCGCCAGCATGCACAGCGTAGGAGTTAAGGAGATAGGTCGCAAGTTGGCAATGTCCGTCGGAGGCTTTCCTGGTTTCGGATTGGAATCACGACAGCGTATTTCGAGCTCTCGGGCACTACGCCATCCAACCATACTTTGTTTATGGTGTCAAGTAGTTGAGGGAGCGGAGCGCTACTCAGGTTCTTGTACACCTCGTACTGAATATTGTGCGGACCGGGCGCTCTTTTCCGTTTTGCATCATCTATTGCAGCCAGCAACTCAGACATAGAGAATGGACACGCAATTCCATCTACGTCGACATCTGACGGCATTTGATATACATGCGATGGGATGCCTTACATATTTAAAATAGCGGGTGAAGAAGGCACAGCATCGTATTTCGGGAAAAACTTTCGCGCTGCTTCTTTGGCGAAATCATCAGGCAAGTTAGCCGAAAAGCATGCCGTTGTCGCTGCGTCAGTCGAACGGTGACCGCGTTCCATTGTACGGAATGTTCGCCAGACAGAGGCATTCGAGAATTATGCAGAAAATTGTTCGCAGCACGCATGCCACTGCCGCCGAGAGAGGTCGCGTTCGTATTTGCGTGCCTTAGCTGTAAGATAGTGGAATCGCATACGTGCCTGCGACGAAGTAGGGTATCTCGTAGCAGCCAGCTCGGCTTGGCGGCGTGCCGCCCACAAGTTAAGAACACCGAGGTCTGGTGCCGGTCGACCAACATCAATCCAGGTGGTAGTTGTAGCACTGTTGAGCGCTGTTTGTATGCGCTCAATAAGGATTGGCGAAGAATCTGAGGAGAGATTGTCCATACAGGAGCGAAAACTGTCCTAGTTGATCACAGAACATTCGTAGCGTAAAGGTCGGAAATCTGAGGTGTGAAGACCGATGATCATAGGGTGATGATCACTTCCCCAGCAGTCTGGCTTCATGTGCCAGGAGATTGTACCCGGACCCGACCATTACGTCGTCTGGAGCATAGGAAGCACTGCGAGTTTGACGCACTGCCCGTGTTGCTGTCCCAGGATGGTTGAGCAGCACAAATTGGACATCCGTGAAGGCGTCCCGCACACGCCTGCCACGAGGGCTTGAAGTGGGGTACCCCGAATCCTGGTGAGGGGCGTTAAAGTCGCCTCCGACTAAAATCGGACACCCGGGATACTTCCTTCCGACACTTGTTAACCAGCCAAGATTAATACGGGAGGAAGCCCCACCGGCTGGTCTAACGTAAAATGAAACGACCACAATGGTTCCCTTCTTAAGTTTCGCAGCCACTGCCGCTACCCCTTGATACGACGTGCACCAGTTTTCGAGAGCAAGGCGTACATGCGGAAAACGTGAGTCCACATACACCGCCGCCTTTCCCGGGGGAGCAGCAGTTTGCACACGACGGTCTATCATTGAGGGAGACATGTAGGCACTGAAGCCTGCAATCGATGGCAAGGCGTTTGTTTCCTGTAGCAGTATGGCCCACTCCTGGAGCTTGTGAATTTGTGGTCGGGTCTTGAGCTCTCCCACCTTCGTGGAAATGCCTCTGCAGTTCCACTGCAGCACTCCAGCACGACTGGAACATGCCATTTCTAGTTACTAGCCCAAGCGCTGTAGAATCACGGACGTAAGGTTGGACAACTGGTTGACCATAAACCGGAGCAAAGAAGTCGCAGAGTTGTGCAGTGGGATTACGGTAATCTGGGAAGAGGCGGCAGGAAATGACACTGGTGGGCGGCAGGAAGGCGATTTTGCTGCGCCATTAATAGAGCGGCGGATGATTCCGCTGCCCGTATACGTCGAGCAAGCAGTTCACGGTGTTGCCGGAGCTTAGTGACCTCCGCTAAAATACGTGCGATTTGTTCGTCGACTGCGGCCATGTCGTCCTGCGGTAGTTCAGGCACACTGCGCTGCTTTGCTGGATATTTTCGGGTGCGTTCTTTTCGCACAGTACCGTTAGAAGACTGCAGACCTGAAGGATCATGCCAGTTGTGCTCAGGAAGCTCCAGCCACTCGTCGTCATCCCAGTGGAGAGCTGCGAACCGATTGGATGTCGGCAGTGAAGTTATACACTCTTGTATTGGCCAATGCTTAGTCATTCGACGACGAACCTGTTGTGTTGCGTTTTATTTTGTCGGACAGCTTGGAGATGTTATCTCGTGGCCATCGGATTTACAAAGGCCGCATCGATAAGCCACTTTCCCTTCCGATGTACTTTCACAGGCAGCAGTGAAGGGGCAGGACTTGCGCATATGTCCAGTACGGAAGCAGTTATAGCAATATACCGCACTCGGTCTATACGGCCGAGGCCATAAATACAGCCATAATAGTACAGACGGGCTGGTAGTGACAGAGGGCCTTGCAAGGTAACTATGCAAGAGCGCCCCCTTTCCCATGCATCGGGCCTGAATGACACGGTGCTTGGGACAGTACTGTTCACGCTGGAGGGCAGTTTGATCCTCAGTGATATCGACGTTGTAGACGACGCAGCGCTGCAAGTCGGAGCCTTCAACTAAATAAACTTGTACTGGAACTGAGATTTCGCTTGTCAGTGAAAGACTGGTGAGCGTTTGCAGCCGTTCTACGGCAGTCAGAGTCGGAAGCCACACTGCAATGGTGTTGGACTTTGTCCTGGCTGTGAAGCCCCGAACACCTTTGGTTTCGAGGAACGCGTCCAAGTTAGCTTGTAAAGTCTTGTTGGGTATATCCGTGAGGCTTTTGTTGGCCAGTGATTTAATGGTCACTTTGTAAGAAGACGATCCGGGTGCAGGCTGCACCGAGTTCTCGATCGTAAGACAAGTGCGCTTACCTTGGGAGCCATCACTTGCCGAAGGTGGAATCGGTTTGCTGTCGTTTGAGGGACGCTTTTCAGTTGCGCGAGGGCACTTTTGTACGTATAGAGGTGCCGATAAGTCCATTGGAATGCCCTGTTCATCATGCCGTGCGGTTTGAGGCCCATCCGGTGGTTTAGAGTTGATAGCCATTGCCCTGGTGGCAGATCACTTACGAACAGTCCGGCATTTCGGGAAGGCAGGAGGGGTGCATCTGCTGACAAACCGGGAGCAGAGAGCTGGACCTGGCGCCACGGATCAGGTGTCGACTGCGTGGCAGGTGATGTCACGAGAGACGCAGGCAGAGCTACCTCCGCCAGCGTGGCAGTGGAGGCACTAAGCCTAGCGTCAGTGCCCAGCTCATCTGCACTCATGCATGCTTTCCAGGAGGCCTCAGACGGTGGGAGGACGTCCGGAGCTTCTTCAGAAGACGAGGATGCAGTTCTCGTCAAATAGGGCACGTATTTACGTGGATGGCGAGGTTTTTTCTGAAGAGCGCTGAGCATCCACTTAAGCAGGGACACACTTCTTCGTCTTCAAGACCGTTTTCGACGCATTTCGACTGCACTGCTGCTCCTGCGACCTAGCTGCTGCTGATGAGATTGAAGAAAAAAAAAAGTAGCGAAAAGCTGACAAGCCCTTCACTGGCTCCAACCGGGCGCCTATCACTGATTGAACGGAGTTGCAAAAAGTAGACGCGAAGTAAAAAATGATATAATAGGCGCTCGTCGCCGCCACCATGCTTGCCGAAGCGATTAAGCCAGCTCCTGCAGTAACTAATATCTCAATATCCCCGTCATATTGCATGCAGGTCTTAGATTCTTCATCGCAGCACTCCGTAAGAAAGAAATAGTTCTGAATAAATGGTCAAATGACAAGCCATTAGCAAACAATATGACTCAAATCCAGCGAAGAAATGGTAGGCTCACAAGGACGTCAGGTGCCTGAGCAAAGTGAGCTCTGCGCCGATAACTTCCCGCGTGTATAGGGATCAGGGTTCAGGTATTTTTGCCACACCTTCGTACCAAAAGGTAAAAAGAAGGCAAAAATATCTGGCTGAAAACGTCCAACAACCAAGTAAACGAAAAGGAACCACTGCAAAAAACTCGGTATCCTGATAATAGATTTTGGAGACTTTTCCATTCCTTGTAGTACCAACATCGCGTGGTCGGAATTGATATCTTAATTTTTATATGCACACCCACCACTTTCGGCTGAAAGTTTTAAAGGCATCAAAAAATCAAAAAGCCAAGGGAAACTGAAAAGAGCTTTATAAGAAGAAATGGAAAGATCTTTTATCATTATTTCTTGCTCCCAGACTCGCCTATAGGATTGCTGTAGTTTACAAGGGCAGAGGACCTATTTTATCACGAACTCATGCTCTTCAACCCCAACCCTGGAAGTCCCGAACTGCGCACCATCTGCTCGCTGCATACAGGCTGCACACCCTTTTTACAACAACGCTGGCACAGAACACCCCAAAATCTACACTCACTTCAGTTTCTTTGGCAGGAATTGGCCGGGCGGCCTAGCCGAATTGGTTTGCATTTCCTTCCTACCGGTAACCATTATTTGCCTTCATTTACAGCAGGAGCTGTTAAGCGCCCAATCCCCTGTTTTTCGCGTCGTTGTGCTACTAGTGCGGAAGAGGATGGTGTTTTCCCCGCCAGCCAGAAGGGTGCTTACCGTTGAAGGAGGAGGGCATGACGAGAGTGGAGAATGCGTAATAGTAGTGTGCTTGGTACCGAAACCATTCGAAGGTTGGCTAGTCCGTGCGCAGCTCATGCCATGGCGCCATTGACGTGGCGTGTTGGTATGGTGGCATTAACATAACTTCCCTATTGCAAGTGGAGAGGAATGTGGCACGCTCCGTCTGTTTCGGCTGCTGAAGAACACCGCGCTCGAGGTGAGGATAAGCAGCGGTGGTGAAAAACGCCTAGCAAGGTCTGGAGTGGAGTGTTAGTGCAAGGATGAGTCTGCCTGTAAAATGAGGGGAGTGCTCAGTAACCACACATATACGTATGTCGCTCCGAAAAGCTTCGGATGAATATACCATCAGAATGATATACGTCAACAAATGTCGCTGAGCTTACGTGACACAGATGTAAGCCCTCTGTGAGTTTTTTGAAAAGTATACTTACCCTGCTGATCCAACTGTGCGGCTGAGTCCACGCCCCTGTGTTGCTTTGGCAAAGAACTACGCGCATATATTGCTCAATATTTTACGGCTGTGCAGTCAATTGAGTAAAATCTCAGTTCTTCCACTCGCTCTGGCAGTGTCAAAATCGTGAAATGTTACTGAAGTTGGACACAAATAGAACAACGCGGCGGAATCTTCCCGGAAGAGGCCCACCAGCAGATGGCGTCGGCCGATTGCCTTGACGTCGTGGCTGACAACACTGCCCTTAAAGATAGCAGTTGGAGTTCTGCTTCAGCTGTCGCAAATGTTTTCAAAACTCTAATCTAAAATAAGAACTAACATATTTGGTCATCGCATTATGGGCGCGCTTGAGTTTAATGCGGAAAGGATTGACTTCTTTCGGGAACAGGATTAGCTTTACATATAGTCAAGAAAACGCAACATCTAATGATTGCGCGATTTTTAGGCAATTAAGCTTGAAGCCAACAGTCGTACGCTTTGCTAAAAGAAAAAGTAAAATTTTTAGTTAGCAAAGTTATTAATTGTGAGGCATTTTTTGCGTGGCTTTATTCATATCTGGCAGCGAATAGAAAAACAGAGTAAGGTAACAGAATGTTCAAAGCAGCGCACTGTTGAAATATCACCTCGGTAGGCATCCTTGACCCTTGATGAAGTGTGCTAAGTTCAGAGAAGGACTGCGCCGAGCGGCTTGCTTCAAGCATTTATAAAGCAGGCCCCTCACTCTCGAGGTGCTTGAACGCGTGACTTCGTAGAGTAAGAGCTTCGTTAAACGCGTCGTCTTAAGTGCACCTGTCCGGCAGCACTGAGGCCGCTGTTAGCGGGTAACATGAGCATTTTGTGGAGATCACCGAGGCGAGCTGCATATATCGATGATGAGTCATTTTTGTTTGAATTGGGTATCGATTTGTTTGAAGTTTCGACACCATTCGCTATTCACGAATATTTTGAGATTGTAAAGATTACCTTTAATTAAAGTGTACTTGCTTGCAATCCTGGTATGCTTTGGGGATATTTAGACTTGCGAGACCAGAGAAGTCCGTATACCGCTCATGGGCTGAAGCTAATCACAGGAAGAGGGCTCCTTTGCCTCATGTCAATGGCGCCTATTTACCGAAAAGGTGCTGCGAATTATGGACCACATTGGAGCGCGCTCTAAAGCATGCTCTTAGCATCTATCGTAGCATTATTTTTAAATACCACCACGGCTACCGCAAGGAATTTTCATGTGACACACAACTGACAACAATGACAACATGTGAGAACAATCAGAGAATTCAAACAAGGAATATCTTGCACTTCCCGAGGATGCGATTGTCCTCGAGGAAATATTTCAATGCTATAATAGACCGTTTTTGTAGCGCATGCTTCGGCCATGAACCTTTGGATTCTGAAGGCTTAAATCCCTTCTATCAAAGGTCATAAGGGCCCTGTTCAGTCGGATTTTAAAACTGTCATCCCCTGGGCAATACAGGAGCAGTTGAAGTACATCCTCATGGTCGCAAACACATGCACATCGTGAATTGTCCGCACGCTGCATTCTATGTAGAAAGTCATTCGTGGAGGCTGTTCTTAATCGTAAGCGGTGAATGAGAGTTTCTAGACTTCTGTAGAGTGATATTGGGATTGTAAACCGTAGGGGGGTCAATTTAATAAAGGTGAACACACCATGTTCATACCAGTTTCTTCTTGATTTCGACCACAATATGCTTAATTCGGGTTTCTTCAGTCACTCATTCTAGCCTCGTGCCGTCTCTTAACGTTGAACCTGCAATTTTCTTTTCATACATCTCTTAATTACTGTAGGATTTATTCTCATCTTCTCAATACGAGTCTCTGAATACGGCGTGTAGAAACCGAAAGGGCTTAAAGCATGCCTGCCTTCCTGATAACCTGTCTGATTTGGTTTTTATCAAATTCTCTTTCGAGGACTGTGATGGTGGTTGTGGAGCAGCTGCAGAATTTTTCCACTTCTTGACACATGCCTCCTCTATACCCTATTTGCGCAATGCCTTCTTGACTGGTGAAGTTTTCAGTGAGTGAAATTCTTTCTCGCCATCTATGATGACTGTATATTTGTTGGTTATACTTTGCGCGGTACTTTCCGGTGTTAATATTTAATCTTCGTAAACATTAGCCGGCTATAAAACTTTCGAATGATTTAAAACGTAAAAACAGCTACTTCTTGGCATGGTGAGTCAATGGCCGTTTGCTGCGAGAAACTTCCCAGCTGTTTTTCTTTTCAAAGCACATAAATGCTGAAGAGACACTCCAAACTTAGATGAAAAATTTTAAACCCACGTGAAGATAGCCTATAGCGATGCAATGCTTCGACAGAGGAGCTTAGGACATGAAGCACACTCAATTCTGAAGACGTTTTTGCCATCGGTAAATAATACTACAGGTAGATTTGTGGAACCAGCTCAGGAGAAAAAGGATTAGTCATCTAGGCGGACAGCAGTGGTTGGCGGTTTTCACGAGTATTTGCCAGGCAATAGGCGCAAATTCATCGCTTTCTTTCATTTAATCGACGCTGAGAAAATAGCCTCATCACGCTGAGCCCATCATAAAGTTTATTTACTGGCTAGTTATAAGCTGGGAATTTCATAATCGCACGATGATGTGATTATGGTGAATTTTCGAGTAGCTATCACGAACGCAATGCCTGAGGTATCATTAGTCGGAGGTATATGGATGGTATTGCTAACTGAAATGTGCCAAATGTTGTACTCGCGAAGAAATCGTCGTCGCGGACCTTCTCTTATAACGGCCCATACCGGCATGAGCACTGAAATTGGAACTAAATATTTTGAATATCTGTATCGTTTGCTTTATTCCTCCAAAACACTGCCGAGGTGGCGAAGTGGTTATTGCGCTCGGCTGCTGGCTCGAAAGACGCGGGTTCGGTCCCGGCCGCGGCGGTCGCAATTCGATGGAGGCGAATTTCTCGAGGCCCATGTGCTGTGCGATGTCAGTGCACGTTAAAGAACTCCAGGTGGTCGAAATTTCCGGAGCCCTTCACTACGGCATCTCTCAAAGCCTAAGTCGCTTTGGGACGTTAAACACCAATAAGCCAAAACCATATTCCTCCAAGGCACGTCTTCTGGACTATGAAACTGATTCGGATTCCGGAACGCCCATGCGCGCGTTTGCAAGGGAAAAATAACCAGACTTTGTGTGTTTAATCGGTCAAATGGTAGGCGCAATGTGCATACTGAAGGCTCTCGTGAGGCTCATGGGTGGCACATATCCATCAATTATAGACAAAAGTATTTTTGAAACATAAACTGTTAATGAACGCAAATTTTTCATAAAAAGTAACATTTCTTCATAGCAATCTGCAGATCACCCGACAGCAGTCTTGAATTTTTTTCTACAATTAACGTTTTCGCTGTTGTCAAAGGCGCTCCACATTTGTTTTTCATGGCCTTAACTGTTAGATGTGATAGATGCAAACACTTTGAAATAAAGAATTCGCCACACATCGCAAACATCGACCATTACCTTGAATATTACTCAATAAGTAACTTCTTACAATTTTCCAGTTCTCTGAATTTTTTTCTGAAATTGATGGACAAGCCACTGAAAATTGGCTTTGCGGTATTAGTTATGAGAACCGCACGTAAGCGCTGGCATGCAGTAATCGCAACCATGGTTGCGTAACGCGCTGATCAATTAAGGGCAAGCAAAACCGCAGACAGATTCTGCATGTTCCGTTAATATAATTTTTTTAGAAATGGGTCCTGCATGATATTGAAATCATAGAAACTCTCGCATGGCATGGAGACCATATGAATACTTAGCATGGCAATGACACCAGGAATATGAACAAAAAGATACGCTTCATTAAATTTCATCTGCTGCTGTTCCAACTCCATTTCTCTGAATACTTCTTGCAAGCATACGGTGAATTGTTGAGGTGACATTGTGTCCGCCTGCCACATCCCTTATTTGATTTGGATTCATCACTTACGTTCCGGAGGTCTGTTGTTGCTGTGCTGATGATACTGGCACTTGCTAGTGCTTCTAAATACGCCTCTTCTACTCTCCGGCGAAGAGCGGTTCTTCCGATCTATTTAAGACGCAAAAACGAGTTGACATCAAAAAATGTCCCAAGTCAATTTACAATTCATATTGTCGCTTCTAGAGGGAGAAACTATTGTTTACCTGTATGAATTGAATATGAGGAATACAATTCTTTCAGCATAATAAACAAACATTTCGGCGCATCTCATACATGCTACATGCTTTTAACGTCGAGTTTTCTTGAAGAATAGGCCAGCCATAGGCCCTGCGTAGGAGCACTCTTCCTTTTTTAGCTTAATCTATATACTTGGGCCGAGATGACTCTGCCCAAAATGCTATAAATAGCAAGATGATAATATTTTATGGAAATTCTGCGGTTCTTGTAACAACACGCTGTTTCAGGAAAATTTCAGCCATTTTTCTGGCCACGCGATAATATTACAGATCACCGAACTTCTTTTCTAAAAAGTTCCTTGGCACGCCCCCAGACTCAGTATGCCATATACAGAAGCGTGCCTTTAAATGAACCGAAATCAACCCAGATTTTATGTGAGCGAAGATATTGAATACTATAACGCCGACATTAAATGCAAAGCTACCGAGTGCAGTTGAAAAGGCTGGTTACATATATCTTAGCAGAAAAAAATATCGGAATATTTTAATTATAAATACCACTCTTTTTCAACATCACGCTCGTGCTTTCAAGTTGAGAGCATTGGTGTCTGATTATCCCTATGCAGAATCAACATTTTCGACCATTTCCGTAAGAAAAAACTTGAGCCTTAAGAAAAAACTAAAGCCGGAATAGGTGACACTAAAGATTCACTTTAATGACTAAGAAAGCAGGAGGAATGTGCCGCTCATGAGCTGTGACATTCCATGCCACAGCGCCATGCAGAATAAAATAATTAGGGCTGACGAGAGCAAACATCGACAAAAATTTCAGAATAATCCTTCGGCTGTTTCTTTGTCACTGCCATAAAAAGGACATATTTACGAAAAATTTCCAGCCTTCTGGCATCCCACTGGATAAATGTGAAACAGATATCTCAAGAAGAAAGCAGTTATATTTATTGAAATTTAAGATATCAAACATCAAATTTTGCTGTACCTCAAAAGTAAAAGATACAATACAGAGGGGCAAGAACCAACGCCAGTTTCCAATTCAGGTATTATTCAATTTGGTATGAGTTCACTCGAAGTTCACTCCTTGGATATCTAGGCAATATTCCAGACGATAACCGACTCGCACGATAGTATAACAAACTTAGAGGCTTTCTTAAGCACAAATGTAATGAAGAAAAATCCACACCATTTAGGTCGCCTGTACCGTATCTGATGCTCTCTCAGGTTGGAACCGGTTTCACCTTCCTTAGACGGTATTCAAGAGTCAGCGCCTTTTGGTATGTTCAAGTATATCCAACTAGATTACCATATGAGATAATACTAATCCGACCAAATGATACACCTTCATCCTCCCACTAAAGACGCGGGTTCGATCCCGGCCGCGGCGGTCGAATTTCGATGGAGGCGAAATTCTAGAGGCCCGTGTGCTGTGCGATGTCAGTAACGTAAAAGAACCCCAGGTGGTCAAAATTTCCGGAGCCCTTCACTACGGCGTCCCTCATAGCCTGAGTCGCTTTGGGACGTTAAATCCCCCATAAACCATAATCATCCTCCCATTAATCTGACTCAATCTATTGTATAAAGTTGGTATGCTTCAGAATTTCGGGGCTCCTCTGGAACTTCAGGGGGTGGGCCAAGTCATCACACTCAATCATAATCAGAGATCGCCGGAAATAAAGTCATCATCATCATCAGCCTGACTGCGCCCACTGCTGGGCAAAGGCCTCACCCATGTCTGTCCAATTAACCGTGTCCTTTGCCAGCTGTGCCCACTGTATAGAAGTAAACTTCTTAATCTTATACGCCCACCTAGCTCTCTGCCACCCATTTTACTGCAATTTTTTATGGTGAATACGTTGACAACACATGAGTTCTCGACAAACCGATACCTTTGCACATAGGTAGTCACGAGAAGTATGGCTCCATCTACTAGATTTATGGCTCCATCCAGCGATATATTAGCACATGCTTCGAAACTTTCCCTTCCATCATTGATTAGACATCTTATCAGACCACGAACCACATATGACAATGAACGCTAATATATCTGCTAAACGTAGACCACTGCAATTAAAGCTCTGTCCCACAACCAGCAAACTAGTGCATGCATGAAGCTCGTTCCTCAAGACTGGTGCAGCCTTCATTCTTATCGTGTGTCACAGGCGGTGTCAACATTATGTCCAATGCTTGTAAATACTTCGAGCCTCTGCGAGTACCTTTGTTGGGATTGTAAGTAGGAATAGTAACAGGCATGGTTGCAATCTTACGGTCAACAAAGAACAAACGCTCAGGAGGTTATTCTTCCGTGTGATGTTCTCCCCGCACCAGAACGCACTACTCTTCGTGCAATGCGGCGACTCGTCGTCTCGATACGCTGGGCCATTTTTTAACAACTTGCATTTTGCTCAACAGAAAAGCATCTCACGTAGTCATAAATCTTTCCAAACATGCTGCGTTTTGTAATGTGAGGCGTGGCCTTGAGGTCTTTTATAAGAGTCGGTTCGAGTATGTACTATAAGAAGATAGAATCAGCACAAAATGAGTTTTATGATCGCGAAAACTGAGCGAGCACTGGAGAAAAGTATCACCCTAAGTCTATCTTGAAGGGTGTAGGGTTGATGTGCGGAGATTGTAAAGAGTTTTCCGTGAGCCTGATAAACCTCTGTTTATCTGACTTCAAGGCATCAGTGAAAGGAAGCCCTAGGTAATGCCGCTGATGCATATACGTAAACCCGTCCAGAACCTTGCACTGTGACATCTGGACAGGTCACCCAGATAATGTCGGAGAACGTGAGCAGTGATAGAATGGAAAACAAAATGCGGCAGCAACTCGCCCCCGCAACATCCAGATTGTACAAGGAGATCTACGTGAGTTCTTATTTCTTTGGTGTAGGCCTAAAACTGCTTAAAAAGGTGGATTACATATTTCAAAAAGAAAGTAAATGATGTAAGTGGAAATTATTTGCGGAAAAAAGAGCTCCGCTATGGTATAGACGGAGAAATAAATTGTTTTCAAGCATAGGATCCGAATCAAACCACAGAAGATGTTTTGAAATCCGAAAAGAGGAAATTGTGCACAATGCTTCTGAATTTATTAAACTTTAGAGCAACAGGCATTATCACTTAAGCGGTTTCTGTTTCTGTATGGAACTTCTTGTAGTCGCAAATGCCATAAAAAGGCCAGAATATATCAAAACAGGAATTATATATAAACCTGTTTTTCAATGTCTGTATGAAATGTCTCGTAGTCGCAAATGTCATGGAATTTTAGGAAACGGTTGCACTGTCAGACACACGTGCTAAGAGCAAGAACCAAGTCTCGGTTAACGATCGATGGCACTGATTGTATTTCTGGCTTGTACAAAACTTTCCACACAGCCATGTTTTCCAGGCGGTTTTTTAAAGAACTATACATCTTTGTGGCGTTATTTTAATGTGTTAAATGCACTACACCTTCTGCTTTAAAAAGCCGTTGTCAGCTACACGCTGCACGAGCGCGGAAAGCTGTGCAGGGCCTTAGTATTAGTCCTTATATAATGTTCTTGCGTAAACAGTCGTACGCCATGGCAAAAGCGACCCACACACGTGCAAACAAAATTTCGACCCTTAGAACTTGTATGTGTCTGCTGTGTTTGTCGTGACATATGTCGGCGCTATACCTTTCTACACTATCGATATATACATTAACTCGCCCAAAAAGAATCTTTTATATTAGCCCTAATTTTTCCTTGGAACATCAGAGGTTATGCGTCTCAATTAAGCAGCCTGTACTACTATGGACTGCAGGTATTGAAGGGTGCAGCATTGCAATACAGGAAACCTATTTTGGTCATTTTTTCTTGCAGGCTAAATCGACTACAGGTTTGCTTAACGTTGAAAATAAAATAAGGTAAAATGGAACGGGGCGGTCGGAATTTTGTGGTCCCACAAGAAACATTATATCACTAAAACTATCTTCAGCATGCACTTGCAGTGCCTCCTGTTTCGTAGTATATATTCTGATAAATTCACTCCTTAGCTCTTTTACAGGCTCAGATTTTGGATACACAGGAAGACGGAAGCCCCTATGAAGCAAGAAAGCAAACAGGTCTCGAGCACGATCCATACTAGGCTATCCATATCTGAAATAATGATATGTTGTTAAAATGCTTTGCGTGTTCGTTGGAGCTTTGTTGAGCACTGCGTTGTTGCGGCCTATAAACAGCTGCGCACACGTCAAGATTTATCCTCAATTACAAAATTAACAACCAGCGATCTTAACCCTTGTAAGTCCTTGAACCTTAAACCAGAAGAGTCCATCCCGAGGGATGAATGCTGTTTTCTCGCGCTCTTTCGACTTCAATTTTCGTCGACTTACTTTTATATCTAGAAAAATTTCCAGAGCTTGCCCAAGAAGCACGAATTCTGATTTTTCTATTGAAGCCGACGGGTCTCTGGGTGGCCTCCCAAAGTGGGGTGCTAGGTGAGAGACTCTAGATGTGTCCTCTTTCTCTCTTTAAAACGAAACGATTGGATAATTAATAATGGATGAAGGAAATCACGGCAAATTTTTAAGGAAATTTCCTAAGAAGCAGACGTGCTTGATATATATCTTTTATACAAAATACATTTCCTATAGCTGGATATAGCAAACTTCAAATAGAGAATACCATCCATTTCGCGCTCAGTGTGTCAATTTGCAACGGCACCAAACCTTTCCGCATCTGTTCGAATTTTGAGACTGCTATACCGAGTTTTCCAGCCCTCTTGCTACACACAGGTCCCTACCAGCCCTGTTTGGTTTCATGGTTTAGCATGTAGTTCATCTCCTCGGGCAGATCCCCTAGCTGAGATACATTACATGAGATTCGCAGGCGTGAAATAGTTATTAACGAGGCACGTATTTCAGCGGTAATAACCAATCCTGAAGTGACTAGTAGTTCAGATCATCTCGGATTTTATAATAAGGCACTTAAGAATACATCCTAAAGCGTTTTTACTCTCTCGTTTTCTTTATTCTTACAATAATAATGAAACAAACTTATGCCTAATAATTGCCGGATAGCCAAGGTAATAGCTATTTTAATCAGGTGAGTCTTTTCTGCAGTTACCCATTTTACTATTTCAATAGCGAGCGCTTTTTTGCAAACTCCCGTTGTATATAATTCACATCGACATCATTAACAACATCCAGGAGCATAGCAATATTTACAAATGGCCGCACAGCTTCTGCAAGGGTTTTTATTGTCACACTCAACTAACAATGACAACTTGTCACAACAATCACAGAACTTACACAAACAATCACTTGCCTAGGATGTGACTGTCTCCGAGGAAAGATTTCAGCACTATGATCCCCCGTTTTTGTAATGCATACGTAGATGTGTTTTAAAACAGCCATTCCATCGGTAATACATCGGTAGAAGAAGTACATAGTCATCCTCGCGAACACATGACATCATGAAATGTCTGGACGCCTAATTCTGCGTAAAAGTGATTTGTTTTAGCTCTTCCTAATCGTAAGCGTTGAATGAGAGTTTCTAGACTTCCGTTAAGCCATTAGGAGATTGTAATGCATGAGAACGGGTCAGTTTGAGGAAGGCGAACACACGCTGTTCATACCATTTTTTTCTTAATTTCGACAATAGTTTTAACTCGAAATTGTTGCCTCACCCATTCTCGACTCGTCCTCCCTCTACCACACTCAATCTACAGTTTTTTTCATACATAGCTGAACTTAGATTTTTTCTTACTTTCCAATCCAGTTCTCAGAATACGGCCTGTTTATAGAGCATGCCTCACTTCCTGACACCCTGTCTGATTTGTTTTTTTTTTTCATTTTCCCCTTCGAGGACAATGATGTCGGCTGTGCAGCCACTACAGATATTTTCCGCTTCTTTACACATGACTCCTCTAAACCCTAGCTTCGCGAAAGCCTGCTTGACTAGTTAATTTTTCGTGAGTGAAATGCTTTCTCGACCGCAGAACTAATAACTGATTTATTGGAACGGCGCTCCTTTACTCCAACAGAAAAACGCATGCGTGACAAACACGCATAACACTACACCCAAAAAATATTCTAGTGTAGCCAAGAAAGTGAAGCTCTCTCGTACATATGTATCGATGCCTCACCAAACGCAGTTTTCAGGCTCATACCTAAAAATGTGCAAGGCTTCAGTGAACTTTATCACGAATTTGCATAAATTACAAAGCACGGAAATGCCACAAGCAGTTTGAAGAAACAAGTGTGGTTTATTAATTCGGTCTGCAGCTGTGCCCGGTGCATTTCCAGTAATTCTTCCTGCAAACATACGGCGAATTGTTGAGGAGAATTTTTGTCCGCCTGCCTCATTCCTTATTTGATTTGGATTTCACCACTTTCCTTCCGGAGGTCTGTGGTTGCTGTGCTGATGCTATCGGCACTTGCCATTGCTCGTAAATGTACTTCTATACTCCGGCACAGCAATTCTTGCAATCTACGACGCAAACATGAGTTGACAGCAAAGAGGTCTGTAGTCAATTTACAATTCATCATGTCACTTCTATAGTAGGAAACTATTGTTCAACTGTTTGAACTGAATATGAGGAGCAGAATTATTTCAGAATATAAAGAATATTTTAGCACCACTCTTAAATGCTACCTGCTGTTCACATCGAATGCCCTTGAAGAATAGGGCAGCCATTGTCGCTGCGTAGAAGCGCTCGTACTTTTTCAGCTTAATTGATGTACTTGGGCCGAGATAACTCTGCACAGAATACTATAGATAGGCAGGTGAGAATATTTTATGCATATTCAGCGGTGCTTAGAACAACACGCTCTTTCAGACAAACTGCAACCAGTTTTCTGGCCACGCATTTTTATCAAAGATAACCAAGCTTCTTTTCTAAAATATGCGTTCGCGCGCAACCACACTCAGGATTCCATATACTGAAGCGTGCTTTTAAACAAACCGCAATCAACCAAGTGCTTATGTCTAACTTCTGTGAGCGAAAAACTGAACACTGTAATACCGTCATTAAATGCAAAGGTACAGGGTGCAGTTGAAAAGGCTGGTTACTAATATCTGAAGAGAGAAAGAAGTCAGAATATAATAATTATAAATAACACTCCTTCCTACACCACGCTCGTGCTTTAATGTTGAGAGAAATGATGTCTGATTAACCCTATATTGAATTAACAATTTAGAGCAGTTTCGTAAATGATAACAAAAAAAAATAGTCCTTCAGGACAAAGTAAATCTGGAATAGCGGACACTAAAAATTCCCATTTCAAGACTAAGAAAGCGTGAGGAATGTGCTGCTCATAAGGTGTGGCAGTCCATGCCAATGCGCCATGCAAACTAAAATCATTAAGGTTGATGGGAGAAAAATTCACCTAATATTTCAAATTCATCCTGTTCCAGTTTATTTGTCACTTATAAAAGGCATGTATTTACCAATGATTTTCAGCATTCTGGAATCACGCTGGATAAATGTAAACAAATTTAAAAAAGCAGTGCTATTTATTGCGGTTTAAATGTCGAGCATGGAATTTTGCTTTACCTCAATAGCAAAACAGTCAAGGCATAGGGGTAAAAACGCACCCCCTTTCGAATAAAGTTATACAATTTGGTATGATTGCACTCGATGTTGGCTCTGTGGATATCTATGCAATATTCCAGACCCTAACCTAATCACCCGATAGTTTCTCCGTGGTATTTATGAAATATTCCAGACCCTAACCAAATCACACAATAGTTTAAAAAACTTGAAGGCTTTCAAAAGCACTTTCGTATAGAAGAAAAATCCATTCCATTTAGGTCGCCGGCACTGTACCTGAAGCTCTGTCCGGTTAGAACTGGTTTCATTTCCCTTACATGGTACTCATGAGTCATCACCTTTTATTATGCTCAAGTATATCCAACTCGACTACCCTATGAGATAGTACTAATCCGACGAAATCATACACCATAATCTTCCCACAAATCTGACTCAATTTATTTTATAAATTGGTGCTCCTTCCAGAATTTCGGGGCTCCTTTGGAACTTCTGGGAGTGGGCCAAGTTGCATAAATTTGGGGTCATGAAATTTTACAAAATATGTGGTGCTCTCTTACTGGTCCACTGGCGTTAATGCGGTGCTAGTCACGTGATCACACTCGCAATCGTATTCAGAGATCGCCGGGAGTAAAGTCATCATCAGCCTGACTAGGCCCACTGCAGGCCAAAGGCCTGACACATGTTTCTCCAAATAACCCTGTCATTTGCCAGCTGCGCCCAATCTATACCCATAAACCTGTTAATCTCCGCTCACCTAGCTTTCTTCCGCCCCTAATACTGCTATTTTTTACTGTTAATACGTTTACACCTCATGAGTTCTCGCCAAACCATAAACTTTGAAGATATCCATTCACGAGAAGTACGGCTCCAGCTACGTGTGGATGAATACCCTGATATTCAGAAATATATATGCACCAGCTTCGAAACTTCTCATTCCATCATCTCCAGCCCGCTAATCTTTCCATACCGCTAACCACATATGAACATGAATGATGATATAACTGCTAAACGTAGAGCACTCCATAGTCAGCCCTTTCCCGCGGCCAGGAAACTACTGCATACATGAAGCTCGCGCCTCAAGACTCGTGCAGCGTTTGTTCTTATCGTGTGTGATACGTTGTGCCAACATTCTGTTGTTGTTGCCTCAAATACGATGGCACATGCCCACGGCGGGGGATTGGTCATGGTTTGACCAGGCTTTCAAACACATCTTCGAGCTTCTGCGCGAGCCTGAGTACGGGTTGTAAGTAAGAATAGGGATAGGCGTGGTTGAACTCTAATGGTGATTAAAGAACAAACCCTCAGGAGGCTAATCTTCCATGTGATGTTCTCCCTGCACCAAAGCGCACTGCTCTTCGTGCAATGCGGTGGCTCTTCGTGTCAATACGCTGTGCAATTTTTTTGATAGCTTACATTTTGTTCAGCAGACAAGCATCTCACGTAGTCATAAATCTTTCCATAGAGGGGACGTTTTTAATGTGAGGCGTTGTCTTGAGGACTTTTTAAAGTGTGAGCTCAAGTATGTCCTAGAAGAAGACAGAATAAGCACAAAATGTGATCGTATGATCACCAAAATTGAGCGAACACAGGAGAAAAGCCTTTGGTGTCAGTTCATCTTGACGTGTATATTGTTGATGTCCGGAGATTAGTAAAGATTTTTTCGGTAGCCTCATTAAACCTCTGCTTAACTGGATCCAATACACCAGCGAAAAGACATCCTAGGTAATACGGCTATTGCCTCTGTATACAATACATAAACCTTACCAGGACCTTGGTCTAGGTCATCTGGACAGGTCCTCCGGATAATATAAGAGAACGTGAGCAGTGATACAATAGAAAATAAAATGCGGCAGCAACATGGCGCCAACAACATCCGGATGGTACAAACAGATCTACGTTAGTTCTTATTCTCATAGTGTGTGCTCAAAACTGCTTAAAATGGTGTATTAGATATTTAAAAAGAAAGCGAATAAGGTTAATGGACAATTTTCTGCAGTAAACAGCTCCGCTAAGGTCTATACGTGGAAATAAATTGTGTTGAAGCACAGGATCTGATTGAAACTACAGAAAATATTTTGAAATACCAACGGAAGCAATTGTGCACAATGCATCTGACGTTCATGGAGTTTAGCAGAAGAGGCATTATATCTAAAGCGGTTTCTGTTTATGTGTGGAATGTCTTGTTTTCGTAACTTCCATAAAATGACAGGAAGATATAAAAACAGGCATTAAATATAAACCTGTTTTTCAATTCTGTTTGAGATGTCTTGTAAACACGAATGTCATGCAATTCTAAGAAGTGATTCCACTGTCAGACGCATGGGCTACGAGAAAGATTCAAGTCTCGGTTAACGATAGATGGCACCCATTGTATACTGGTTTGTACGAAACCGTAAACACAGGCGGATTTTTCCAGGCAGTTTATAAAAGAACTATACATATTTGTGGAGTTTTTTAATGTATTAAATGCACATCCCCTTCTAGTCTAGGCAGCTGTTGTCAACTATACGCGGCACCAATGCGGATAGTTGTGCTGAGCCTTAGTATTATTCCTTGTATAACGTTCTTGCAAAAACAGGCGCGCACCATGGCAAAGACGACTCACACACGCAAGTGCCGAAAAAATTTTTGCCCTTTAGCACTTGGATGTGTGTGCTTTCTTTTCCATGATCTGTGTCTGTTAGCGCTGAAACATTTTATAATATCTATGTATGCATGAACTCGTCCAAAAAGAATCTGTAATATTAGACCTAATTTTTCCTCGGAACATGATAATTTAGGCCTCTAGTTTAATCAGCCTGTACTCCTATGGCCTGCAGTTATTAAAGGGTGGAGCATTGCAACACAACAAAAAAAATTTGGTCCTTTTTGCTTGGAAGTGAACGTGACTACAGATCTGCTTAACGTTGAAAATAAAAGAATTTAAAATGAAACTGGGCGGTCGGAATATTGTTTTCCCACAAGAAGCATTATAATGTCACCGAAAACTACCTTCAGCATGCACTTGCACTACCTCCTATTTCGTAGTATAAATTCTAATAAATTTACTCCATGCCTGTTCTAAAGGCTCAGATTTTCGATACAATTGAGGGTGGAAGTCCCCATGAAGCAGGAAGCCAAAGAATCCTCAAGCACCATCCGTACTGGGCTATCCATAACTGAAGTAATGAGATGCTAACATGCTTCGCATGTTCGTTGCACCTTTGTTGAGCACTGTCTTGTTGCGGCCTGTAAACAGCTGCGCACACGTCAGATTTATCCTGGATAATAAATATGACAACCAGCGATCTTAATCGTTGTAAGTCCTTGAACTCTAAGAGGCCAACGCAAGGGATGAATGCGGTTTTATCGCGCTTTCTCCGACCACAATTTTCACCGACCTTCTTTTATATCAAAACAAATTTCCAGGGCCAGCCCAATGAAGCACGTACATTGATTTTTCTATAGACGCGGACGTGTCTCAGGTTGGCCTCCCTAGATGGGGGGCTAGGTGAGAAATTTTAGATGTGTCCTTTTTCTCTATTTATTACGAAACGATTGGTAATTTAATAATGGATTAAGGAAAAAATGGCGATTTTTTAAGGAAATTTCTTAAGAAGCACACGTGCTTGATATATTTCTTTTATACAATAGATGTTTCCTACAGCTGGATATAGCAAACCGCAAATAGAGCATACCATCCATTTCGCGATCGATGTGTCAGTTTGTAACGGCACCAAACCTTTCCGCATCTGTGCGAATTTGTAGATTGCTGTTCCGAGTTTTCCAGCCCTCTTGCTACACACAGGTCACTACCAACCCTTTGTGGTTTCATAGTTTAACGTGTAGTTCATTTACTCTAGCAGGTCTCCTAGCTGAGGTATTTTACATGAGATTCGCAGGCGTGAAATAGTTGTTAACGAGGCAGGTATTTCAGCTTTAATAAACCATCCTGAAATCACTAGTAGTTCGGATGACCTCGGTTGTAAAAATAAGGCACTTAAGAATACATCCTAAAGCATTTTCACGGTCTTGCCTTCTTTATTCTTGCGATAAATATGAATTAACTTATCCCAGTATTAAATGGATAACAAAGGCAATAGCTATTTTTATCAGGTGAGCCTTTTCTCCATTTAACCATCGTCCACTTTCAATAATGAGCACCTTGTTGCAAACTCCCGGTGCATATAATTCACAACCATATTATTAACAACCTCCAGGATCGTAGCACTAATTTCAGATGCTTGCACAGCTTCTGAAAAGGTTTATCATGTCACACTCGAATAATAATGGCAACATGTCACCACAATCACAAAATTTAAAGAAACAATATCTTGCCTAGTTTGTGACTGTCCTCGAGGAAAGGTCTCGGCGCTGTGATCGCCCGTTTTTGTAATGCATGCGTCGGCGTGGTTTAAAACTGCAATTCTCTGTGTAATGGAGAGGCAAATGAAGTACATCCTCATCCTCGCGAACGTATGCACGTTGTGTCTGCACGCCCAATTCTGTCTACAAAGTGATTTGTTTAAGCTCTTGCCAGTCTTAAGCGGTGAATGAGAGTTTCAAGACTTTCGTTGAGTGATATCGGGATTGTAATCCGTGAGGCCGGCTTAGTTTGATAAACGTGACGCACACTCTTCATACCATTTTTTTCTTGATTTTGACAACCATAGTTTACTAGAATTGTTGTCTCACCAATTCTCGCCTCCTCCTGTCTCTACAATCCTCAATCAACAATTTTTTTCTTACATCGCTGACTTTGATTTTTTCTTACTTTCTAATCCAGTTTCCAGAATACGCCTTGTTATTAGAGCATGCCTCGCTTCCTGACACCCGGTCTGTTTTGGTTTTTATCACTTTCCCTATCGAGAACAATGATGGCGGCTGTGCAGCCACTACAGATATGTTCCACTTCTTGACACTTGCCTATTCTGAACGCCAGCTGGTGAAACGTCTGCTTGACTAGTAAAGTTTTCTTGAGTGAAATGCTTTCTCGGCTGCAGAACTATTAACTGAGTTCTTCGAACGGCGCTCCTTTACATAAACAGCAAAACGCATGCGCGACAAACACACATAACACTAAACCCAGCAAATCATCTCGTGTAGTCAAGAAAGTGAAGCACTCTCTTGAACAAATGTATCGATGCCTCACAAACGCAGTTTTGAGGCACATACCTTAAGATATGCAAGGCGTCAGTGAATTTTATAACGAATTTGCATAAATTAAAAAGCACGGGAATGCCACCAGCAGTTTGAAGAAACAGATGTGGTTCATTACTTTCATCTACAGCTGTGCCCGGTTAATTTCCTTTAATACTTCTTGCAAAGATACGGTGAATTGTTGAGGAGACATTGTGTACGCCTGCCTCATCTCTTATTTGATTCGGATTTCACCACTTTCCTTCCGGAGTTCCCTGGTTACTGTGCTGATGCTATTGGCACTTGCCAGTGCGTCTAAATATAATTCTACACTCCAGCACAACGATTCTTGCAATCGAAGACGCAAGAAAGAGTTGACCTCAAAATGGTCTGTAGTCAATTTAGAATTCATAATGTCACTCCTAGAGTTGGACATTATTGTTTACCTGTTTGAATTTAATATGAGGACCAGAATAATTTCAGCACATAACGAAAATTATAGCGCTAATCTAAACATCTACATGCTGTTCACATCGAATGCCTTTGAAGAATAGGGCAGCCATCGGCCCTGCTTAGAAGCGCTAAAACTTTTTCAGCTTAATAGTTGTACTTGGGCCGAGATGACTCTGCACAGAACGCTATAGTTAGACAGACCAGAAAATTTAATGGAAATTCAGCGGTGCTTGTAACAACACGCTCTTTCAGGCAAATTTCAGCGAGAGTTCTGACCACGCAATTGTATCACAGATAACCGAGCTTCTTTTCAAAAAATTGCCTTCGCACGGCCCCACACTAAGGACGCCATAAACTGAAGCTTATCTTTAAATAAACCGCAATCAACCAAGTTCTTAATTCTAAATTTTCTGAGCGAAAATATTCAACAATAAAATACCGACATTAAATGCAAAGGTACACGGAGCAGTTGAAAAGGCTGGGTACTAATGCATTAGAAGAGGAAGAGTTTGGAATGTATTAATTATAAATAGCACTCCTTCCTACATCACGCTCTTGCTTTAAAGTTGAGAGCAATGGTGTCTGAACAACCCTATGTAGCATCAAAATTTTTGAGCAGTTTTGTAAATTATGACCAAAAAAAACGATAGTCCTTAGGAACAATCTAAATCCGGAATAGGAGACACTAAAGATTCCCATTTCATTGCTAGGAAAGCGCGAGGATTATGCTCCTCATGAGCTGTGACAGTCCATGCCACTGCGTTATGCAAACTAATATAATTATGGCTGATGAGAAAATTTCGACCAAAATTTAAAAATCATCCTGTTCCGGGTTATATTTCACAATAATAAAACGTGTAATTTCCAAGGATTTGCTGTCTTCTGGCTTCACACTGCAAAATGTGAAGATATCTATAAAAAGCAGTATTCTTTATTGATATTTAAAATCTTGAGCATAGGATTTGCTTTACCTCAATAGCACAAGAGACAATGCATAGGGGCAAAACCTCACTCTCATTTCAAATTATGGTGTTATTCAATGTTGTATGATTGCACTCCAAGTTGGCTCCGTGGATATCTAGGCAATATTCCAGACCCTAACCAAATCACACGATAGTGTAAAAAACACGGAGGCTTTGTGATGCACATTCGTAAAGGAGAAAAATCTATATCATTTAGGTCACCTGCACCGAAGCTCAGTCAGGTGGGCACTAGTTCCATTACCCTTACGTGGTATTCATGAGTCGTCACCTTTTAGTATGCTCAAGTATATCCAACTTGATTACCATATGAGATAATAATAATCCGACCAAATCATTCACCTTATTCTTTTCACTAATCTGACTCAACCTATTTTAAATGTGGGTCTACTTCCAGATTTTTGGGGCTCCTTTGGAACTTCTGAGGGTGGCCCAGTTTCAGATTTTTGGTGTTCGGATATTTTTGAAGTCTGCTGTACCTCTGTTATTGATCCACTGGAGCTGATGCGGTGATGATGACGTCATCACACTCTCAATCGTATTCAGAGATCGCCGAGAGTAAAGTCATCATCATCAGCCTGACTGCGCACCACTGCAGGGCTAAGGCCTCACCCATGTCTCTCCAATTAACCCTATCATTTGCCAGCTGCGCCCACTCTATGCCCATAAACATCTTAATCTTATCCGCCAACCTAGCTTTCTGTCGCCTTTTTTACTGCTAGTTTTTACTGTGAATACGTTGACACCAGAGGGGTTGTCGCCAAACCATTAACTTTGCAGATAAGTAGTCACGAGAACTACGGCGCCGTCTACGTATGGATGAATACACAGACATCAAGCAGTACATTTGCGCCAGCTTCAAAGCTGTCCTTTCCATCATTCATTAGACATCTTATCAGACCACGATCCACTTATGTCCATGAAGGCTACTCTATCTGCTAAACGTAGAGCACTTCATAGGCAGCTCTTTTCCGCGGCCAGGAAACTACTGCATGCATGAAGCTCGTGCCTAAAGACTCGTGCAGCCTTTGTTCTTATCGTGTGTGATACGTGGTGTGAATATTCTGCCGCACGCTTGCAAACACTTCTTCGATACGGTGATACGCTCGCATAGTCTTCTCTAAGCGGCGCTGTGTTGAATATCCCCCCGGCTACAGCCTATATTCCAGCATATAGGTTTCGGCGACGTGCGTTTATGAGCACGCAAGACACAACACTTGTAACATGGGCGGATTATCAGCACCTCAGATATTCTGGAAGCAGGCAAGTTTATCGGTATCGGCAGCTTGAAGTATCTCTGATGAGGCTGCGGTGCCGTATCCTTTCTCTAAATTTCTATTTACACAGGTTGGGTATGGCGATCTCTCCCTTTTGAGAATTTTGCCGTGAGCCTGAATCTAATGAGCATTTTTGCTCTATTGTCGCCGATACACCTCTTTGAGAAGAAGGTTGCTGGAGGAGCCCTTGTGGCCCCTTGGCCTTAGTTGAAGCAGCGCGCTCTTACTTTCATTTGGTGCCACCACATTTGGGTTCAGCCACATATCTGTTTGTACCGCTGTTCTAAATTGCTGCTAGAATCTCACCTACTGCCATGCTAAATGTCACAAAATTTTCTTTTCGGTCAATTATTAGATTTTGACATACTAATTCTGTTTCAGTGCCTTTTTATTATTATTGTTATTATTATTATTAATATTATTATTATTGCTAATTTTGAAATCAAAACATATCCCTTTTCTGTTCATGACGAAAAATACTCCGGTGTTGCTTTCCCGCGTGATTTTTATTTTAATTACGCGAGTACAGGTGAACAGCAAACCGATTCTTCGACGATCCCCCAGTGTGGGTATACGCCATCTTTTGATAGGCTAACAACAACTTCTTCGAGCCTCGGCGCGAGCCTGTGTAGGGTTTGTCATTAGGAATAGGGATAGGCGTGGTTGCACTCTTATGGTGAAAAAAGAACAAACGCTCAAGAGGTTGATCTTCCGTGTGATGTTCTTGCTGCACAAAAGCGCACTGCTCTTTGTGCAATGAGGTGGCGCTTCGTGTCGATACGCTGTGCCATTTTTAATAGCTTGCATTTTGTTCAGCAGACAAGCATCTCGCGCAGTCATAAATCTTTTCATAGAGGCTACGTTTTGTAATGTGAGGCGTGACCTTGGGGTCTTATTTAAGAGTAAGCACAAGTGGTGTCCTAGAAAAAGACAGGATCAGCAAAAAATGGGATGGTATGATCGCGAAAATTTTGCGAACACAGGAGAAAAGCCTTTGGCGTCAGTCCATCTTGACGATTATACTGTTGATGTGCGAAGATTTATAAATATTTTTCCGGTAGCCTCATTAAACCTCTGCTTAGCTGGATCCAGTACACCAGCGAAAAGACATTTTAGGTAATACGGCTGGTACATCTATATACAATACATAAGCCTTAGCAGAACCTTGGTCTAGGACATCTGGACAGGTCCTCCGGATAATATAAGAGAACGTGAGCAGTGATACAATATAAAATAAAATGCGGCAGGCGCCAACAACATCCGGATGGTACAAACAGATCTACGTTAGTTCTTATTCTCATAGTGTGTGTTCAAAACTGCTTAAATTTGTGTATTAGATATTTTAAAAAGGAAGTGAATAAGTTTAGCGGACAATTTTTTTCAAAAAACAGCTCCGCTACTGTCTAGACGTAGAAATAAATTGTCTTGAAGCATAGGTTCCGATTGAAACTACAGAAAATGTTTGAAATACAAACGGAAGCAATTATGCACAATGCATCTGAAGTTCATAAAGTTTAGCAGAACAGGCATTATATCTAAAGCGGTTTCTGTTTATGTATGCAATGTCTTGTTTTCGTAGCTTCACAAAATGTCCGGAAGATATAAAAACAACGCTATATATATACCTGTTTTTCAATTTCTGTTGATATGTCTTCAATTCGCAAATGTCATGGAATTATAAAAAAACGATTGCACTGTCAGACGCATGGGCTACGAGCAACAACCAAGTCGGTTAACGATAGATGGCACCCATTGTATTTCTGGCTTGTACGAAACCCTCCACACAGCCAGATTTTGCAGGCAGTTTTTCAAAGAACTATACATATTTCTGGAGATTTTTTAATGTATTAAGTGCACAACCCCCTCTACTCGAAACAGCAGTTATCAACTAAACGCTGCACCAGTGCGGGTAGTTATGCTGAGTCTTAATTGATTGATTGTAAAACATTTTATTCGCCGGGAAGAGCTTCGCAAGAGGTCGCGTTAAGAGGTCGAGAGCACATAGCCCTCGACGACTTTGTCAGCCCACATCACCGCCAAAACTTGCGTTCTGGGGTCAGAGCTAGCCAGCACGGTCTCCCACCGCTCGAGAGAAGGAGCTGTAACTAGATCACCCGGAGGTGGCTCTATTTTGCAGTCCCACAGGATGTGATCGTAGGTAGCACGTTGGCCACAGTGTTTGCAGTTTGGGTTGTAAAGATCTGGATAAATGTGCGCGAGGAGTGATGGGGTGCGTATCGATCTCGTCTGTAGACGACGCCACGTAACCTCTTGTTCTTTAGTAAGTCTTTTGTCTGGAGAGGGGAAAATTCTCCTCTCTAGTTTAAAATGATTGGTGAGATCATGATATGTGATCATTGAGTCCTTCGTGAAATTCAGGGAGCCAGACTCATCCACTGCCCGGTCGACGAAACCTCGGGCTTTATTGTAGGCTGCCTCGTTCCCCGGATTCCCCGAATGGGCTGGGACCCATATCAATTCGGAATAATTTGGTGAGAATTTGGTTGCGTTAAGGATTCTAAGGGAGGTGTTTGTAATTCGCCCTTTAGCGAAATTATTGATACCCATTTTGGAATCGCTGAGGATGATGCTCCCTTGAGTATGTGCTAGGGCGAGGGCTATAGCCGCCTCTTCTGCCGTTTCAGAGGATTTCGTTTTGATTGTCGCCGAGACGATGTGGTCACCATTCTCGTTCACAACCACAACTGCAAAGGCATTGGTATTTTTGTATTCTGCCGCATCTACATAAAGTGTTGCAGCGCACTGTCTGTATTTCTTATGCAAGGCTTTGGCTCGTGCTTGTCTTCTACCCTCATGGTGTAAGGGGTGCATGTTTTTGGGGAGTGGTTTGATTAGTAGGGCCGTCCTATAGGCGCGGGGTAAGTCTACTTTAGCATCGTTATTCGTAGGTTGGAAGTTAATTCCGAGCCTGGTAAGAATACTCCTGCCAGTTCTGGAATTGGCTAATCGCGCTGTTTGAGCCATTAAATGGGCTTCTTTCAGTTCATTGTAGGTGTTATGTATTCCTAACCTCATAAGCCTTTCGGTTGAGGCATTTAGTGGGAGTCCTAACGCAGCCTTATAGGCCTGCCGTATCATGCTATCCAATTTGTCCTTTTCTGCTTTCGAAAATTTCAGATAAGGGGTGGCATAGAGTATCCTGCTCAGCGCAAAGGCCTGCACTAGGCGGCATAAATCTCTTTCCCTCACCCCTTGTCTGCGGTTAGCTATGCGGCGGAGTAATCGCGCCGTCGCTTCTACCGTGCGTTTTAGCTTAGTGAGTGTGTCAGTATTTTTTCCATTTGTTTGTAAATACAATCCCAGTATTCTCATGGTCTGTACCTCCTTGACAGATCGTCCATTAACATAGACGTTTATTTGAGGGGGGGGATGTCGTGGTACGCCTACCTTTTTGTTTAAGACGGATCACGAAGAGTTCAGATTTTTGCTCAGAACAAGTGAGGCCGGAATCCCATGCGCATGCCTCGATGATGTCCACTGCTGCTTGGAGTGTGTCTTCTATGTAGCCTTCGCATCCTTTGGTTACCCAAAGTGTGATGTCATCTGCATAGAACGTGTGATGTAGGTCTGGTATTTGTGCCAGTTTGGGGGGAATTTTGATGAGGGAGAGGTTAAAAAGGAAAGGGGACAGGACGGAGCCCTGTGGCGTTCCTTTACTTCCTAGTTTGATTGGGGCAGACTCTATTGTTCCGACCGTTATCACTGCTGTTCTGTTAGTGAGGAAGGATCGGATGTAGTTGTACGTCCTTTCTCCGGGGTTGATTTCTGACAAGTTTGTCAAGATGGCTTTGTGGGTGACGTTGTCGAAAGCTTTAACAAGGTCTAAACCCAATATTGCTTTCGTTCCTGTTCCCTCGTCAGCTTCAATTATGTCCTTGTTAAGCCGCAAGAGAATGTCCTGGGTAGATAGTTGGGCCCTGAATCCTAACTTTGTTTCAGGTAGGAGGTTCATGTCCTCCGCATAGTTTTGGAGCCTATTGAGGATGACATGCTCCATGAGTTTGCCTAGGCATGATGTTAATGAAATTGGGCGTAGATTCTCAGTGCTGAGTTTCTTACCCGCTTTAGGAATAAAAGTGATTTTCGCGTGTTTCCACTCTGGTGGTATGTTGCCTGCATGCCAGTATTTGTTCATAAGGTCTGTAACCGCCGCGATCGACGTTGCGCCTAAGTTCCTGAGAGTCTTATTTGTTACTTTGTCTGGTCCTGCCGCAGATGTTGTCCGCAGTTTTCCAATTGCGTACCAGACCTCTGCGTCTGTGATGTCTGCGTCTAAATTTGGATTAGGAGTCCCCCGGTAGTCTGGTTGTGTGGTACTATCATCCGTGTTTAGATAACGTTCTGCTAGCTCTTTGATTAGGTCTTCAGTTGTACCCTCATATTTATGTATGAGTCTGTACAGTTGACTTTGTTGCACGGGACGTGTTTGTTCTGGATCGAGCAGGTGTCTTAGAAGATGCCATGTCTTCTTATTTCCGAGCTGTCCAGTGACGCTTTCACATATTTGGTTCCATTGTTGTGTTTGGAGAGTAAGTGTATGTTCCTCGATTCGCCTCTCGATTTCAGCGATCTTTTTGCGTAGTCGCTTGTTGTGTGTTTGCTGCTTCCAGCGTTTTTGGAGGCCTTTTTGTGCCTGCCACAGGTGTAACAGTTTTGAGTCTGCAATCTGCTCCTCCTTCTCAACTGGCACCAGATCGCTAGTGGAGCTGACATCCTCATTCAGGGAGATAACCCAGTCGCTAAGGTTAGAGATCTCCTTTGAAGCTGTTTTGTCGCGAAGTTGCCTGAACTTGTCCCAATCCGTGGTTCGTATTTCTTTTGCTTTGTTTTTAAGTTTTGTCGTGGGGAAGGTGATGCGAATGATGAAGTGATCACTACCAAGGTTTTGCCCGGTGTTGACCCACTTTGCGTCCTTGACGTTTTTAGAGAGGGATAAGTCTGGAGATGTGTCTACACATACACTGTTACCCATGCGTGTGTGGTCGCTCGGGTTGTTTAGCGTTGTGAGCCCTAGTGACTGTATGATTTGCCAGAGCAGGTTCCCTTTCGGAGTTGCTTTGGTATATCCCCATGCTGGGTGTTGAGCGTTGAAGTCTCCCACAATTAATAGTTGAGCCCTAGCAGCCAGCTTTACTGTGTTTATCAACAAGTGTGGGAGTCCATTGCCTTTGTTTCTGAGAGGGTTGTATACATTAAGGATGAAGAGATTTGAGCCTCCATTTTGCCTTGGTACTATTTCAAGTAGGGTGTAATCTTCTTCCGAATCATTTATAAAATGTTGAATTGCGGTGATATTTCTAAGCACCAGAGTGGCTGTGAAGGAGCCGGCTGCGTTACTAGTATCATAATGAGGTGGCAGATATGCTTTATAGCCTGGCAGTGTAGCCCTGCCGCTAGCTTCTTGCAATGCAATCACGTCTGGGGTTGGAACAGACGGTGCTTGTTGGATGTGGAGCTGCAAGTGGGCCCGCTTGCGGCGGAAGCCTCTGCAGTTCCATTGCCAAATTTCAAATTTTTGGCGTGGTGCCATGTTGGGTTATAGATGGTTGTGGCGTCGTGGACAGATCCAAGGTGGGGGGTAGGCGGGCCTCGATAGTTGTAAGCCTATCCATTATTTGCTGCATGCAGGTGGCTATTTGGGATACCTGTCCCTCTAGTGTTGCAAAGCGAATATCTATCTCTGCAAATTTGGTAGTAACGAGGCCTTGGAAGGTTGCTTGTTCTGTTGATATAGCGCTAGTTCTCTCTGACAGAGTATTGATGTCTGCCCTGAGTTTGGTAGGCGCTTTCGACGGCTGCGGGGTGTCGGCTTCCGAAGCCTCGGCCTTTCTTTTGGATTCCTTGCCTTCTTTTGTAGGATGCGGTCTTTTAGTTGCTATTCTGGCGTCTGTGTCCGTCGCGTTATGGGCTGAAGACTGGGACGCGTTGGAGGGAGTGTGGCAAATAGCGTCTGTTTCCATCGCATTATTGGTCGAATCCTGGGACGCGGTGGGTGGCATTCTAGCCGCAGTGGCATTCTGTACCTGATGCGCTTGTAACAGGCGTTTAATGTCAGCCAACTCTTTTTTAAGGCTGGCAATTTCTCTGTCTCGGGATTGTAGTTGGATCTGAAACTCCTTCTCTGGAGCGTCAATAGATTGGGAGGCCTCTGCTGGCCAGCTCACCTTTTTATTGGAGCGGCTATCGCTGCGTCCGCGGCTTGAGCTTCTCTTGTCGTTCCCTGCAGGGTTCCCCAGGGGCGGGAAGGAGCTGGAGTTGTTCCGGCTGTGGCTTCCTCCTTTTCCGGTAGCACCGTGTTCCTTCTTCCTGGGCCTAGACTGGTGTCCGTGTAGTGATGAGTCGTTGTCCCCTTGCTTGGGTGTCTGGTTGCCATGGGGCGTTCCTTGTTTGTTCTTGTTGATCAGCCGGAATTTGCAGTTCCGGCTGCCTGTGTTGTGACCCCCGTTGCAGACGATGCATACGGGTTGGCAGGTTGGCTGTTCTCCCTCAGGTGGAGGCGAGTGATTTTCTCCGCAGCGGCGGCAAAGGTTCGTTGTAGGTTTGTAGCAGACATCGGCCCGGTGTCCTACTCTCCTGCAGTTGTAGCATACCTCATGTTGCTCCCTGAAGGGGTGGACCCGAAAGACGCCGCACTGATAGATTACTTGGCTGGGTAGCTTCTTTCCAAAAAAGGTGATTTGTATTGTTCTGGATTTCCCGATCCTTCGGGCATCCACAACTTCTATTCCTTCGTTTCGGTTTCCGAAGCCTTGGCGAACCGCTTCGGGCGAGTCTCCCGCGTAGGCGTTGTAAATGACCCCTTTTACCGAGTCTTCGGGCGCCGCCACGTACGACGTTACGTTGTAGGTTTGATCTTGGAGGTTCAGTTTTTCAATATTGGCGTATGCAGTCGCCCGTTGACGATCGGGCGTGCATAGCGTAAAGGTGTTGTTGGCCGTATTGACTCTGATAATGTCTTCATTCTTCACCGTATCATACGGCAGCCTGGCCACCTCGCAGGCGCAGAAGAGTAGTAGTCCGGGCGCAAAGTCCCTCAGATTCCAACCTTGTGGTCGGCAGACGATTTTGTAGTCGTCGGTCGGTAAGCGCGGGAGAAGGGCTTTCTTGCTAAGTGCAAGTAGCTTCTTCCCGTTTTTTCGCGATGGAAAATTGGAATTAGACTTGCCTTGGCCGTGCCCCTGCGCAGGCTCGTCGTCGGTTGATGCGGGCCCTTTATTCTTCGGTCGCGGTAACGAAGAATGGTTTCCCATTTTCCGGCCTCGAGCTCCGACGGTGATATTTTCTCGCCTTCCACGGCGTACTCCATCTGTGCGGGTCCCTGGGCGCTCAGTTCCCGGCGGAGAGGTGACGAGCTTGGTCGAGCTCGATGGCTAGGCCGGCAGTCAGCCGGCAATATGCCTAGGTGTCCGTAGATTGGCAAAATCCGGCTGCAGCAGGCACTGGACAATGGCCCGGATGTCGTCCAAAATATTCGAGCCCGAAGGTTGACTCTTTCTGCCGAAAAGTGGCTTCGAGGCGGGAGCCCATGCGAGACACGTCAGCACAGCTCCGTGGAGCTGAGCCTTAGTATTATTCCTTGTATAGCGTTCTTGCACAAACCGGCGCGCACCATGGCAAAAGACGACCCACACACGCAATTGCCAAAAAAAAAATTTGCCACTTATCAGTTGTGTGTCTGTATTGTCTTTGTCGTGATTTGTGTCTGTTTGCGCTAAAACTTTTTACAATATCGATATATGCATGAACTCTTGCAAAAAGAATCTTTATTATTACCCATAATTTTTCTTCGAAACATCATAATTTAGGCCACTCACTTAATCAGCCTGTACTACTATGGCCTGACGTTATGGAAGGGTGGAGCATTGCAACACAGAAAACTTATTTTGGTCATTTTTCTTTGGAGGCGAACGTGACTATAGGTCTGCTTAGCGGTGAAAATAAAAGAAGGTAAAATGAAATGGAGCGGTCGGAATTTTGTTGGCCGGTGTGTAATATTATAATGTCACCGAAAACTATCATCAGCATGCAGTTGCTGTACCTCTTGTTTCGTAGTATAAATTCTAATAAATTCTATCCATGCCTGTTTTAAAGGCTCAGATTTTCCATAAAATGGGGGACGGAAGCCCCCATGAAGCAGGAAGCCAAAGATCCCTCTAGCACGATCCCAACTGGGCTATCCATAACTGAAATAATGAGATGTAGTAAAATATGTGCGTGTTCGTTGCACCTTTGTTGAGCACTGTGTTGTTGTGGCCTATAAACAGCTACGCACACGCCAGGATTTATCCTCGCTTATATATTTAACAACCAGCGATCTTAACCTTTGCAAGTCCTTGAACCTTGTACCCGAAGAGGCCATCTCGAGGGATGAATGCGGCTTTATCTCTCGCTTTCTCCGAGCTCAAATTTCATCGACCTACTTTTATATCTAAACAAATTTACAGGGCCAGCCCAAGTAGCACGGTATACTGATTTATCTATAGAAGCGGACGGGTCCCTGTGTGGCCTCCCAAGGTGGGGTGCTAGGTGAGAGATTCTAGATTTGTCCTCTTACTCTCTTTATAACGAAACGATTGGTAATTTAATAATGAATTAAGGGAATCATGGCAATTTTTCTAGGAAATTTTTTAAGAAGCTCATCTATCTTTTATACAAAACTTGTTTCCTACATCTGGATATAGCAAAACTCAAATAGAACATACCATCCAATTCGCGCTCAGTGTGTCAATTTGCAACGCCACCAAACCTTTCCGCACCTGTTCGTATTTTGAGACTGCTATTGCGAGTTTTCCAGCCCTCTTGCTACACACAGGTCACCACCAGCCCTGTTTGGTTTCATGGTTTAGCATGTAGTTCATCTACTCGGGCTGATCTCATAGGCGAGATAAATTACATGAGATTCGCCGACGTGTAAGAGTTATTAACGATGCAGGTATTTCAGCGTTAATAAACAAGTCTGAAGTCAGAAGTAGTTCAGATCATCTCGGTTTTACTATTAATCACTTAAAAAATCCTTATGCATTTTCACTCTCTCGTCTTTTTGTTCTTGCAATATTAATGAAATAAATTTATCTCTAATATTAGGCAGATAGCCAAGGTAATAGCTATTTTCTTCAGGTGAACCTATTCTCTACTTAACACTAGTCCAGTTACAATAACGAGCACCTAGTTGCAAACTCCCGGTGCATATAACTCACAACCATATTATTAACAACCTCGTGGATCGGAGCAGTATTTTCAAATGCTAGCACAGCTTCTGCAAGGGTTTTTCATGTCACGCTCAACTAACAATGACAACATGTCACAATAATCCCAAAATTTACACAAGCAATACCTTCCCTAAAGTGTTAGTGTCCTCGAGGAAAAATATCAGCGCTGTGATCGCCTGTTTTCATAATCCTTGCGTAGGCGCGTATTAAAACATTTTTTCCGTGCGTAATACAGTGGCAGAAGAAGTACATCTTCTTCCTCAAGAACACATGCACATCGTGAATAGTCTGCACCCCAATTCTGCGTACAAAATGATTTGTTTAAGTTCTTCCCAACCTTAAGCCGTGAATGAGAGTTTCTAGACTTCCGTTGAGTAATATTGGGATTGTAATCCGATGGACCGGGTCAGCTTGACAAAGGTGAACACACACTGTGCATACTAATTTTGTTTTGATTTAAACAACAATAGTTTTAACGCGAATTCGTTGTCCCACCCATTCTCGCCTCGTCATGCCACTACCGTTCTGAACCTACAGTTTTTTTCATACATCGCTTGGCTGTTTGATTTATTCTTACTTTTGCAATCCAGTTCTTAGAATACGGCCTGTTTTCAGAGCATGCCTCCCTTCCTGACACCCTGTGTGATTTTGTTTTTATCATTTTCCTTTTCTAGGACAATCATGGCGGCTGTGCAGCCGCTAGAGATATTTTCCACTTCTTGACACATGCCTCCTCTAACCCCAGCTGCGCAAAAGCCTGCTTGACTAGTGAAGTTTTTGGTGAGTGAAATGCTTTCTCGTTCGCACAACTAATAACTGATTTATTGGAAAGGCGCTCCTTTACTTTAGCAGATAAACGCATGCGCAACAAACACGCATAACACCACACAAAACAAATCAGCTCGTGTAGCCAAGAATGTGAAGCTCTCTCTTGTTCATATGTATCGATGCCTCACTAACGCAGTTTTCAGGCTCATACCTTACGATGTGCCAAGCTTTAGTGAATTTTATAACGAATTTGCCTAAATTGCAAAGCACGGGAATGCCACCAGCAGTTTGAAAAAACAGGTGTGGTTCATTACTTTCATCTACAGCTGTGCCCGGTCCATTTCCCCTAATACTTCTTGCAAACATGCGGTGAATTGTTGAGGAGACATTGTGTCCGCCTGCCTCATCTCTTATTTGATTTGGATTTCACCACATTCCTTCCGGAGGTCTGTGGTTGCTGTGCTGATGCTATTGGCACTTGCCAGTGGTGCTAGCTATACTTCTACACTCCGGCACAGCAATTCTTGCAATCTGAGACGCCAAAATGAGTTGAAAACAAATATGCCCCTAATCAATTTACAATTCATAGTGTCAATTCTAGAGTGGGAAACTATTGTTCACCTGTTTGTATTGAATATGAGGAACCGAATTTGTTTCAGCACATAAAACGAAAAAATCAGAGCCATTCTTAAATGCCACCTGCTGTTCACATCTTATGCTCTTGAAGAATAGGGCAGCCTTTGGCCCTGCGTAGAAGCGCTCCTACTTTTTCAACTTAATTGATGTACTTGGGCCTAGATGACTCCGCACAGAATGCTATAGATAGGCAGCTCATAATATTTTATGCAAATTCAGCGGTGCTTATAACAACACGCTTTTTCAGTCAAATTTCAGTCAGTTTTTTGGCCACGCAATTTTATCAGAGATAACCAAGCTTCTTTTCTTAAAAGATGCCTTCGCACGCCCCACCCTCAGGATGTCATATACTGAAGCGTATCGTTAAATAAAAAGCAATCAACCAAGTTCTTATGTGTAACTTTTGTGAGCGAAAACATTGATCACTATAATACTGACATTAAATTCAAAGGTGCAGGGTGCAGTTGAACAGGCTCGTTACTGATGTCTTAGCAGAGAAAAATGTCGGAATATATTAATTAAAATAAACGCCCCTTTTCCACATCAGGCTGGTGCTTTCAAGTTGAGGGCAGTGGTGTCTAATTAAGCCTATGTAGAATCAACGTTTTCGAGAATTTTCTTTAATCATGACAAAAAAGATAGTCCTTAAGAAAAACTAAAGCCGCAATAGGTGACACTAAATATTCACGTTTCACGACAAAGAAAGTGTGAGGAATGTGACGTTCCTCAGCTGTAACAGTACATGCCACTGCGCCATGCAAACTAAAATAATTAGGGCTGACGGGAGCAAAATGCGACATAAAGTTGAAGATCATCCTATTCCAGCTTTTTTGCCATGTTATAAAACGCATGCATTTCCATAATATTTCCAGTCTTCTGGCACCACGCTGGAGAAATGTGAAAATGATATCTCAAGATGAAAACAGTTTTATTTATTGAAATTTAAAATGTCAATCATCAGATTTTGTTTTACCTGAATGGCAAAAGAAACAATGCACGGGGGCAAGAACGCACACCCATTTCGAATCAATTTGGTATTATTGCACTCGAAATTGGCTCCGTGGATATCTAGCGAAAATTCCAGAACCTAGCCGAATCACACGATACTTTAAAAAACCTGGAGGCTTTCTTCAGCCCATTCGTAAAGATGAAAAATGCATAGCTTTAAGTCGCCTGTACTGTATCTGAAGCTCTGTCCGGTTAGAACCGGTTCCATTTCTCTTACATGGTATTCATGAGTCATCAACTTCTAGTAAGTTCAGATATATCCAACTGTATGTCCAACTAGATATTCAGTATATCCAACTGGGGACTTTCCTGCCACCGTCCGTGAACTGTCGCCTGTGCGACAAACCACAGATGATCGATCGTTGCTTCATGTGGTGCCCTGATGCAGTATTTTTCTGGTATATTCTGGAACGAACAATCAAAAAGGACATTGAGATCTCGCCTTACAGTATAAGGGTCTTGCATTACCTGAAAGACTCCGTAATTCCGTGCGATCTGTTATTGCTGATTGGACTTGTTTGTCTATGGAATTGCCTCATAATGTATCGACACGCAGAACCACCTTGTTCATCTAAGCATCTATTCAGTGAACAGTGCACGTTTGTGCGGAGGGTTTACGCTGTGCAGGACCGGCCGCCTAAATAATTGCCGTTTCTTGACGCATGTGTATGTCTCCCGAATTTTTGATGTGCTGGTGGAGTGCAGTGCACGAAGACGTGAGAATGCGTGTCTACATCGCGAAATGGTATGTGTGTGCGTAAAGCGTTTTGTTGCTTAGCGGGTTTTATTTCCATGCAGTAACGAAACAAAAGGCACTTCGTAATTTATGCGTTCCGTGCCAGCCAGAGGGCCCCGGTTCGAGCCCCAATAACGGCTATCTGTTAACAATTTACTTCTATATTCTTATTTCTCTATACTCTGGTGTTTTTTCCGACCGACGCAGGACGGCTGCCGGCGCCGAGTTTTCAACAAAACTAGCGCCTTACACCATCGCGTATTATAGAATTTGCATTATCGATCATCTCGTCAAGTGCACATCAAGGGCTGTCTGCATCACCTCAAAGCAGTAAGAAATAGTTCCCATAACGTTCAGCGTCAACAGCTTCACAGACCGAATAAGCGCAGTGATAGGCAGATGAAGAAATATAATGTTGGCCAGGATTCAAGAAATCCAGACGGGGAGTAAGCAACTGAAAGAATATTACAAAAATCATTTGCTTTCGTTCGCAACAAAAGACACACCAAGAATATGTCCGCGGCGAGCTTAGAAAAAATCCCAGCGCGCTAATCATCAATTATAGCGGGCGCAAACATTCTAAATATATTCTTAACCCTTTTTTTAAATGATTTTGAAGGCTAATGTTTTTTTAATGGGTAACTGCAAACCGAAAGTATAGATTTTTGTGCTTGACCGCCGTGAGTAGATGAGGCCACACAGCCTAAAAAAGAGGATTTCATTGAAGTACGTAGTAAGAGAGATAGCGCCTTGATTGCGAAAAAACAGACAAGGACAACTCCACTTGTAAACTATATGATCTAAGTCTAGGCAGCAAAGGGTAGGCTCACTGCAGCGTGAGGTGACTCAAGAAAGCGCTGCCTACACCTATCGATTCCGGGGTCAAAGCTGGGTTCTGAGCCGATTGTTCGCTTTTTGCTACACCTAATAGATAGAATTTAAACGTCACAGATAATTAAATGCAACCTTTCTCCGTAAAGTTTCGAGACTGAGTCCATTAAGATATCGTTTAACATTTAATCATTTTGTGCAGCGCTGTAATGCTGCGGCCTTGCTGTACGATTTCCCTGATCCAAGCCGCGTTGTTTTCATCTCGTCAGGTTGAAGGGCGCCCCGGCCTTCTGTCGTCTACCACCGACGTCCTCCCCGAAACGAACCTCTTGTGCCCCTCGAAAACTCGTACCCGCGATAATGTCCTGTTACCGTAAGCGTCACGAATGAGCTCATACGTCTTTTGGCGGTCTTGCCAAGATTCCCCGAGAATTTTTTGCTAACACGCTGTTCGAGGTGGACGTCCATCTCTCCACATTCGCTCACAGTAGAATGCGCAGACGACTAGTGACAACGTATTTTTCTAAAGGTAGTGTCATCTAGCGGCTGCCACAACAATTAACATAAATAGCTCAGGTTTGCTCGAAAATATGGCGCTACACATACGTACCAGCCTTTGTTTTAGGAAATCATTTGTAAAGAAGGAAATGAATCAGTCTCGAAACTTTAAGGACAGATTTTGAAGTTGGCTGGCAGCGTCCAAAAACCCAGGATACGAGATGCAATTGTCGCAAAAAACCACTACTATTGGAACGGTCCTGATACTGGGTTTTGAGGAACCTTAATTTTAATTTCTCGTAGCCCGGACAACGTGAGCCTCCAGCGTCTCCCAGTTCTACCGCAATCGGCGCTCTGGGCTGCACGTATATGAATTCGCCCGACTGCGCACGCGTGAGGAAAACTTCTTTGTTCATCAGCTGCCCTGGATCAAGCTACATCTGACCTCCGCACATGATCTGCAGCCGCATCGCTGGGATCCCTAAACTGCTCGCCATTTTTTCCGCATTCGACAGGCTGCACCCGTTATCAAGGACAACGTCGGCTCATAACGTCGCCCAAAAATCAACGCTCACTTGAATTTATTCCGAAGGAGTGCATCGGACATTCATATCAAATATTGCAGTTTTTTTTCTTGTCGGCAAACAATATTTATAAGCGTTTTCGCCGCGACAGCTTTGGAGTGCTACATACCTACGTACGTAGGACGTCGGCGCGTAAACGTAGCGGTTAAACGTATCTAGAATTCGGCATAAATTGTTAGTAATTCTGATGCGCTCAGGGGTTGGTTAGCCGTGCCAAGCTTATATATTGCCACACTGCTTACATTCTCTCGGTGCCACCTGGTAGCCGAACCTATCTCCCAGCGCGTGGCCGAACGTCGTCTTTGTCTTGAATGAGCGCGGCGGTTCGGCAAGCCTCGCCCCAGTAAACGGCTGCGCTCCGTACGTCCTGCTACGTTTGTCGGTGATATTTGGTGGAGCCGTGCTGATTACCATCCCATGTACGCTGACCCCGACGATATCCTTGACGCTTCTCCCCGACGCGCGGACGCCACACCGGTCCACAAAGCGAGCCGTCGCCTGCGAGGCCTTCAACCTGAGTTTAAGCCACTGACAAGGTTTGTGCGAGCTATGGCTTCCACCACTGGCAGCGAGACAGGGCAGTACTCCGGCAGTGCCCCGCCCTTCGTCCTTCTCGCACGTCGGTCGCCACCATCCTTCCACGGCGACCAGTTCGAGGATGTTGAAGATTGGTTGGCCAGTTTTGACCGTGTTGCTACATCAAACCAATGGGACGACGAATGGCAGCTGTTGAACGTGTATTTCGAACTGCCCGACTCGGCGAAAACGTGGCTTGAGAACCACAAGGCGTCCATTTCCAACTGGGCAGCTTTTCGCCGTGAGTTGCTCGCCACATTCAGCTCGAGTGAGTGGAAGGAAAATGCCGAAATTGCCCTTCGCTCCATGTCACAGCAGGCCAACGAGAGCGTGGCCATGTTTATCGAGGAGATGACCCGCCTCTTCACTCGGGCCGACCCGGCCATGCCCGAAGCTACAAAGGTGCGGCTCCTTATGCGTGGGATAAAGGAGCAGCTGTTTGCTGGCCTCATGCGCAACCCTCCGAGAACCGTCGCTGCCTTCTCCAAGGAAGCTACGAGCATGGAACGTTCATTGCAGGAACGGAGTGCCCAATACGGCCGTCAGGCAAATGTAGCGGCCGCTTAGTACTGCACGCCCTTTCCAGCCCCCGGGGATGAAGCGTTGCGAGAGCTTGTGCGGAGCATTGTCCGCGAAGAACTGCGACACTTCCACTTGGATGCTTCGTCGGCAAGCATACCATCTACAGGCGATGTCCTCCGTGACGAAATCCGGCGAGCAGTGCAGCCACCACCAGCCCTACTATCGGAGCGGCACTTCATGTCTTACAGCGCTGCCCTGCGCCTACCTGCCCCCGCGCCGCAAGCGTTTCGCCCCGTTGCCGGACCACGACCACCAAATCGTTACCTGCGTCCCGTCGAGCAGCAGCAGGACCTCTGCCCTCCTTTCAGCAAAGCGCACGTATGGCGAAAGTCCGACAATCGCCCGTTCTGCTACCACTGTGGGGAGCCTGGCCATATTCTGCGGAATTGCGCGTACCGGTGGATGGGTTTGAGAGGATTCCCACCGGGCGCACCTCGACCGCGCTATGGTGAAAGACCGCAGGACATAGAGGAGTACCTGGCCGCTCAGATGCTGCCCCCGACCTCGCAGCTGCTCCAATCGCGATCGCCGTACCTGAGGTGCTTTGCTTCGCCCAGTAAGCCCTCATCCTCTGGTCAGAGGCACGTCCCCTCGCCGGAAAAACTGAAGACGGCGTCCTCCGGGGGTAGGGCCGCCGCCACAGCACAGTCATATGCCTCCACCCGACGATTCGATGCGACGGCCCGAGCGGCGGAGACCCAATACGACGACCTCACCGACGTGCTGCGAACGATTAGCGTCTGCTGAAATTTTAGTGACCGCCGACAGTCATGAAGTGAGCGCACACGTCGATACCGGCGTTGATTTTTCTGTGATGAGCAGGCAGCTCGCCACGACTCTCCGTAAGGTTCTGACGCCTTGGTATGGACCCGTGATCCGCACCGCCGGTGGCCATGTAGTGACGCCGATCGGCGTCTGCACCTGTCGCATTCAGTTCCGCGGTCTTACTTCACTGGCTCCTTTGCCGTATTACGTGACTGTTCAAAAGATCTTATTCTGGGCATAGATTTCCTTCACGAGTATGGTGCGGTCATCGACCTTCGGGAGCCCATTGTATCTTTTTTCGCCCAGCGAGCCGTTTACACCAACACCGAGCCCAGCAGAGTAATGTTACGCGTATGTGACGACCACATAACGATCCCTCCTCTAGCCAGCAAGTTCGTCAAAGTCGAGTGTAATGACAGCACCGCCACTCTTGGCATCGCTGAAGCGAACATGTGGCTGCTCATCGCTCGGCAAGTTTGTGTAGCTCGAGGCCTCGTAGAATTTTCCTACGGTTGAACCGACATCTTAATTACCAACTTTAGCCGTGAACCGCAGCATTTATCCAAGACAAAGGCTGTCGCTTATTTTCACGAGCTTAGAGAGTGTACCAGGCAGTGCTCTTTGTCCACCTCGTCACACCTCGACGATGCAATGGCTACTGCCATTCCGACCGACGTAAACCCGCACCTCTTGGACAGTCAGAAACGCTGCGTGGAAAACCTCATCTATTCCCCTGATCTCTTTCAGGGCATGAATTTCCTTCATGAGTATGGTGCGGTCATCGACCTTCGGGAGCTCATGGTATTTTTTTTCGCCCAGCAAGCCGTTGACAGCAACACCGAGACTAGCAGAGCAATGTTACGCGTATGTGACGACCACATAAAGGTCTCTCCGCGAGCCAACAAGTTCGTCACAACGATTGTAATGACAGCACCGAAACTCTTGGCATCGCGGAGGCGAACATGTGGCTGCTCATCGCTCGGCAGGTTTGTGTAGCTCGAGACCTAGTTGAACTTGCCAATGGTCGAACCGACATTTTAGTCACAAACTTTACCTGTGAACCGCAGCATTTAACGAAGACAGATGCCGTCGCTTGTTTTGACGAGCTTGGAGAGTGTACCAAGCAGTGTTCTTTGCCCACCTCGTCCGGACTCGAGGATGCAACGGCTACAGCCATTCCGACCGACGAAACCTCGCACCTCTTGGCCAGTCAGAAACGCTGCGTGGAAAACCTCATCTATTCCTTCCGCGACTGTTTTGCATCAACTTCCAAGGTGCGACAGACGCCGCTTACCAAGCACCAAATTATCTTTGCTGACGAACAAAGACCACTATGCCAGCGCCCTCATCGGGTGTCCTCAAACGAACGTGACGCCATCCGCCGCCGCGTTACACAAATGCTCCAGGATGACGTCATACAACCGTGCACGAGCCCCTGGGCATCGCCTGTTGTCCTCATAACGAAGAAAGATGGCACGTTCAGGTTCTGCGTGGATTACAGACGCCTAATAACGTCACGAAAAAGGATCTGTACCTTCTGCCACGCATTGCCGACTCACTAGACCACCGGCGCCATGCCACCTACTTTTCGTCCCTTGACCACCGTTGTGGGTATTGGCAAATAGAGGTCGAAGAACGCGACCGAAAGAAGACCGCCTTTATTACTCCTGATGCTCCCTTTTGGCTTCTGCCCAGCCCCTGGCACATTCCAACGAATGATGGACACCGTGCTGTCTGGCCTCAAGTAGCAGTCGTGCCTCGTATATCTCGATGATGTCATGATCTTCTCTGACACGTTCGATGAGTACCTGAAACGTTTGCGTGCTGTTTTCAGGACCATACTTTCCGCTGGTGTCTCTCTGAAGCCAGAAAACTGTCATTTTGCGTTTCTTGAGTAAGCTTCTTGGTCACATTGCAAGCGCTCCAGGTGTTAGTCCAGACCCCGAAAAGACGGCCGCCGTAGCTGCCTTCCCCAAGCCAACAGACAAACAGAGCCTGCGTCGTTTCTTGGGCCTCTGCGCGTACTATCCCCGGTTTTTCCACAATTTCTCCAAGCTAGCGGAGCCTCTGACCCGGCTGAAGAATGACGCTGAACCCTTCTTCTGGGGCCAGGAGCAGGAATGAGCCTTCGCGGAACTCAAGTCCCGTCCCCAATGTGCGCCTGTGCTTGGCCACTTCGACGAAGAGGCCGACACGGAACTGCACACTGATGCCAGTAACGTTGGTCTTGGTGCGGGTCCTTATTCAGCGGCAGAATGATCTAGAACGCGTGATTGCTTACGCCAGTCACACTTTATCCCGTTCTGAGGTCAATTATTCCACCACGGAAAAGGAATGTCTGGCTGTGCTGTCGGCAGTTACAAAATTTCGACCGTACCTCTAGCGTGAGCGATCATCATTCACTGTGTTGGCTGGCAAACCAGAAAGATCCCTCGGGGCGGCTTGCTGGGTGGAGCCTTCGCTTGCAAGAATTGTTTGTTACCATCGTGCACAAATAAGGCCATAAACACCGTGATGCTGACTCTCTCTCCCACGCTCCTCTTCCCTGCCCCACGGATGAGTCCAACGACGATTCCGCTTTTCTTGGTGCTGTCACCACATCCACTCTTGTCCGCAAACAGAGGGACTACTCCGAAGTGCTGCCCCTCATTGCGTATCTCGAAGAAACCGCTCCATCTCCACCTCGACTCTTCCAGCGCGGACTATCATCGTTTTGCTTGCGCGATGGTGCCCTCAACAAAAGGAACTACGGCTCTACGGACACTGTCTAGCTGCTTGTAGTGCAAACAATGCTTCGTGACGAAGTTCTGTGCACGTGCCACGACGACCTTCCTTCAGGCCACCTCAGGTTTTCCCGCACGTTGGTGCGCATATACCACAAGTACTACTAGCCCAGGCTTGCTGCGGTTGTCCACCGCTACGTGCGAACCTGTTGTGTCAGCGCCTGAAGACGCCGCCGACTAAACCAGCCGGGCTCCTGCAGCCTATGGATACCCCACGCCTCCAACAGGTCGGCATGGACTTACTGGGCCAATTTCCTGCCTGATCCATGGGTAACCGGTATATTGCTGTTGCCACTGATTATCTTAGCCGCTACTTTGAGACGAAGGCCCTTCGCCGTGGTACCACCGCTGTAGTTGCACATTTTTTCATTCACAACATTGTGCTTCGCCACGGAGTCCAAACCGTCGTATTAACTGACAGGGGAACCGCCTTTACGTCGGCACTTACAAGCGAGGTAATTCGACTCAGTGGCACCAGCCATCGCAAGACTACTGCTTACCAGCCGCAAACAAACGGACTGACTGAGCGGCTTAACAAGACAATTGCCGCTAAAATTTTTCTGTATGTCGACGATGGCCATGCAAACTGGGACCAGATACTGCTTTATGTAACGTTTTTGTACAACACTGCGCTCCACGAAATGACGCGCTTCACTCCCTTCCATTTTGTGCACTGTTGCGAAGCCTTGACCATACTGGACGCCATGCTACTTTTTGATTCTACTCCCTCTTCTGTCGTGGACGCTGACCAATTTTCTCGTGACGCCGAAGCCGCTCGCCAAGTTGCTCGGCAGCGAATCCGGTGCCAACACTACCCGACGTCGAGCGCTACAGCCTCCGCCGTATGGAGGTGATTTACACACCCGGTGACCACCTCTGGGTATGGAGTCCGATCCGTATGCGAGGGCGCTCTCAGAAGCATCTTCACCGTTACTTTGGTTCATACCAGGTGTTACGCCGCCTCAGCGCGGTGACCCACGAGGTGCTTCGTCAAGGAACTGTCCGGTCGTCTCGACAAACGACGTCCGAAGTAATCCGCGTGGCGCGAATAAAGCCGCTAATATAAATCCCGTTAGTCCCTTTCCACGAAGACACTCGCGCCGTTAACTTTCCGCCTTGCGTATGTTTTCTCCCCCTCGCGTGCAGCATCGAGTCGATGCCTCTTGGAATGAAGGGGGCAATGCCAAACTGCTGACATTCTGCCGGCGCCACCTGGTAGCCGAACCTGTTTCCCAGCGAGTGGCCGAACGTCTTCTTTGTCTTGAATGAGCGCGGTGGTTCGGCAAGCTTCGCCCCAGTAAACGGCTGTTCTTCCTACGCCCTGCTACGTTTGTCGGTGACATATATACTTCTCGAAAGCTCGCAGGGGACAGAAAAGAAGATTTGGAGGGTGCAAAGCTCTTCGCGACGGTACTGTTTTCAAGACCGAAAGAAGATAACGCTTGCCGTCAGCATGAAGTGAAGAACTCTTTTTCGCTCTTCAACCGTCTGTAACTGATAGCCTTAAATTTGTTCGCTGGTTCTGATTGGCCCTAGGAAGGCGTTGTTTTCAATCTGTGGTGTTGGAACAGGGGTGAATGACATGCAATCTGAGTAGAAGTGCTTACCTCCAGGCTTGGCAGCATCCTTGACAAAGCCAGGTGCCGGTGCCTTCAAACAGCGAGATGACTAGCTGCTTTTTTTTCCTCTGTGAGACGGCACCATGACTGACATTTATTAATTCCATTTAGTGGATTGCCTCATAATTAGGGGGCAAACTTGCATACAGTATAGGTGACGGGAACGCTATGCTTTTCTTTCATATCAGAGTCTGTTAATTCCATTTTAAAAAAAAGTGCTTTTAAGGCGTCGAAAAATTCTACTCCGTAATTCTGAACCAGTACTGCGCCTCGGGTAGGTCGCCGATATCAGCCAATTATACTTTCTTTGAAAAGCGCAGACAGAGACTACAACCGAAGAACTCTATGCCCTGAGTTCTTGTTGGTAGGCGGTGGAAATTGCGTGGCTGCGGCTGCACTTTTTGTGTCGTGGCGTAGTTCGTCATTGAGTCCAGAAAGCCCGATTTAGTTCCGTAAAAAAATGCAGCTTTTAGGTAGTCCTTAAACGTTGCCACGAAAAGTACAGCGTCTTGTGGGTACCCGAAGCAGGTTCGCCGCTTGAGGTCTCCTAGGACCTTGTTGATGACTCGCTGAAAAGTTACAGATGCAAAACAAAACTGAAATGTGCATCGCCTTAAACTAAAGGATGCCGCCCGGCTTGCGGAAGACTATCTTTTTCTGACCTCTTAGATCTTAATATCTCCGATCTACTTCGATCTGAATGTAGCCGCTCTTCGGGTTTATCGAGGGAAAATACTTGGCCTTGAAGAGTCTTTGAAGCGGTTCTAGAAATCATAGAAAATACACGTTTCTTCGGTCTGTGCACGTAGCCTTAATGAAAACAAATTTTAAACGTACTCTTTTTTTTTGAAAAAATGGCTTGGTCTTATCACGTTTAACGTCCCAAAGAGACTCATGCTATGACGGCCGCCATAGTAGAGGGCTCCGGATAATTTCGACCACCAGCAGTCGTCACGAAATACGGAGAAGTCCCCAAACGGCTCTAAGGTGGCTGGGTGACGTTGTCCCGTAACGGTTCTTCTATCTCATTCCAGGTCCCTCCGTATTCTCGCTCAGGCACTTCGTAGGAACATCGGTGAAGAGCTGTGGCTTTTATTTATGGGTATATTTAGCGGTGGCATTCTTTTGTAGGTGTTGTAATCAGTATCAAAACTTGTGATTTGCGTGAACGGGCGACGCCTTGAAATGGAAACTTCTCGGCTAAGAAGCAGCCTTGCTTTCTTCTTGATGATGCCTACGATGTTCTAATATCAATGGCACCCACAGAAACGATTACCATTTCGGCGGTGCGGGACGCTAAGCTCCTGAAATAAACTCAAAAGCACAAGGTTTCTCTTGTGGTTTAAGGGCGAACAGACTGTCCGCAGGAGAGAACATGATTGATTGCTAAAGGAAAGTAAGCACTACATGATGCTGACAGATAAAGTCAATTTCAGAACGACATCACTCGGGCACTATTGAACTTAGAATATTCCAGGGTACGATGGTGTGCGCACTGTCCCTTTCATTGTGTATCATGCCGTCACCGTTACCAGGTGGCCCCTACAGCTGGGGTTCCGTGTGTGTTCGGCTGCGGTTGTCCCTTTCATCACCTTTGCGGCAAAGGTTACAGTTATCAACAAATATACCGCTCCTCTGTCGACCAGTGCCGCAAGTTTACGGCTAGCTGTCGATAGATATGCCGTGATAGCAGGATCGTGTCCTGCAGTTGGACTTCAGTTACGATGTCGAGTCAGCTCCTCGATTCGTGAATTGTGCATGCTGTCTTGGCAGTTTTGAGAAGTGCCGCTCTGGCTTTGCTGGATCTTCCGCCTGGCCACGATTGTGAGTGCGTTGCGTCGTGGGTGGTCGATTATATTCGATATTTCACCTCAAGGCGTCGTCCACTCCGTAGGTAGGTATTTTCGTTGCATATACTAGGCTTTGAGATCTTCGTCGTAAAGCCGGGGCATATATTTGGCCCGGTGATGGCAAGCGCAATGCGCAAATTGAATTCATTAGAAACGGCTTCACATGTACTCCTGTCAGTACAGGCAGTTGCCGATATATGGCGGTTGTCTTGTGGAGCGAGGTTGCGGACATCATAATAGTGGACACGTAGAAGCATCCTCCAGTCAATGTAGAATGCGTAACCACATTAAAGAGTGTGAACGACGGATGGAAGTCGTCTAGGTATCGGACCTCATGTAGAATTATCGACGTTCTCAGCTTAGCTAATCTCCAGCACGACTTTGCACTCACGGGTCACGGCGCGTAAGGCACCCGCCAACTACTGCTGTGGGACAGCTAACTTCCACCCACGCCGGCGTAGTTCATGGATTGAGTGCTTGCTCCGGAGAGCTCTCCAGAGGGACGCTCAATGGCTGACCAAGTCACCACGTCCGTGAGAAACTCTACATGATGGCGCGCTAGTGATAAAGAGCAGACAGAGGGTTGCATGAAAAACGTTGTGTATAATGCTGTGCAAGTTGTCACCACTCGTTGGCGTTATTTGTAAGTAGATGAAGGTGACTTCGGCCGGGTGGCTTTATTGCCAGGTCCTCTTGATGCTAGGACTGAAGCACCTTTTGTTTTTGAATTTCATGGCGGTGTTGATTGGGCAGGATAAAAAAAGGCAACGAGCAGTTGCTAGTTAGGTGCAGTTGCAAGATGCAGAGTGCAGGCGTTTCTCAGCACTTTTGTTTCCTCTAGATGGACCTAAACGTCCTCAGTAGCTCAAATTTCATTGATTTTGAGGTCGTCAGGTGAGAGGCCTGGGGCCGTATTCTATAAGCTGTTCATTTTAAAATGACCATTTCGCGTCCGTCTAGTCCTATGGTATTGGTCGCTCACATATATCCGGGCTTGCAAGTGTCTCTGGAAAACTACACGGTCATTGAGGGCTAGCGACCGTACTTCTCTATTGTCTTGCATTAACAGCGACATGTAGCCACTGGTGGCGTGTGGTGAGATGCTTTTTCTACAGCAGGTGACCGGAACTGTGTACTGGCTGTCATTGGCTGCAATATGCTGCCAACGATGAGGTCCGTCCGCCTTTTACTCAATGGCCTCTTGGCTTTCCAAAGACCCCTGAAAGCCGCGGGTATATCTGAGTGACCAATTACAGCGTAGCAAACGGACGCGAATTGGATATTTCAAAATGGGCGGCTTATCAAATACGGATCCTGGATTCCATATCATTGGGCTGTGTGTTTGTCGGCACCAAAGAATTCGCATGACAGCTTCACGTCGTCGTCTATGTTTATTGAACGTGGCCACACGTTTCAAGTAGCCGAGCCATTTGTCTGGCTGTTTGCGAGGTGAGCGTGTAAAAGTAGGTAGTGCACGAGGCTATGGGGAACTAACCGGGACAGACGTGTCGAATCCGTTCACTGGAGGCAAATCAAGGCTGCTCATATAAGGATGACGGCACGAGTAGTGCGTCAGGAGTGGCTGCTATACAAAAGTAAACAGAACGAAAATGGCAAGCATGAAACAGGCCGACTATGACGTGGGAGGGTTGATTTTACCAAAAGTGGGAGAAAGTGGGAGTGGCCAGGTGTTTTCATCTGAGGAACGCCTTCTCACTTGTCGCCAGTGCTCATCAGCGGCACCTCCGCTGTCACACCAAACTGGCTGGCCTTTCAAAGTTTTTGTGGCCTCTCACCGCAGTTTCCTCCCACAACTACCCAACGGGTAGGCCTCACTCCAGCTCGTCTTCTATAGGGTCCGACACGAACGCCACGATAAAGAGCTCCACGCGACACCGACCGGGATGTTTCAATGTGTCTTGTAGCGTGGTGTTGCATTAGTTGCGTTCAGAGCACGTGTTGACTTTGATATTGGCTAAAATGCTGTAGTGTAGACAAATGTGAACTCTCGTGCTCGCGTAACCATTGTCAGTCTCCTCACAATATGTCAGGAGTTTGGTGTTTGATGAAGCGTCACTTCGGAATGCAGAGCAGTCCAATAGGAGTAGGTATTCAGAGTGAGCTTCTGGAAAACTGTGGTAGCGTCCTGTGTTTGGTGTGACCAACGCCGCAAGTTTTTACCTCGAATGGTTGACAGCACTGACGCACACGTCGATGGCACGCAAAATACTGCCTTTAAACTGAAAACATTTTTTGTCGTTTCGCGGCCCCCTATTCGATATTTGTCACTGGCGACGATAGCAGAAAGTGACGAAGACATGTGATGACAAGGGTAGAAAGTTGGGCAAGTTGGTGTCGATCCATGAGAAAAGGAGCGCGAAAACAAGCGCGCGTGCTGTGTGTTCTGTCTTCGTGCGTCGTCTTGTTTTCGCACTCCTTTTCTCATGGACTTGTGATGAAACACCCAATAAATAAACGAATGTCGAGAACTGAAGATACCACTGCTGGCGGCTACAGATATTCCGGAGAAGTCTGGTCGGCTCTCGGGTGAGGGCTAAAACTAGAGAGCGTTCATTGGCTTCGTACGTTAGTCCCGATTACCAATTGCTAAAAACCTTTGCGGCATAATGTTGGCGTCTGCCAGTCAAAACAACTCAGAAATTTAAATATTATGAGAAGCTCTTCGGCCTTCAAAATTTTGATCTGAAATCTTACAGACTGTACTGCTAACCTACACCATGGGCAGCATTGAGAGAAAGGGCCTAGGAAAGGCGACCACTTTTTTTACTCTTTTTTGCTCTTGTAGCGTTTTTGCCCACCTTCGCTCCGACAACTTATCCTTCAGATTCCCAATAAATAAATAGCGTCATCAAAACCCTAAGGACTGACTGTCGCTGTCCCCACCACTGGAGACTGTTAGTCGCTGTCAACAAAGCATTGTCAACGAGGTTGAGTGCTCAGCACAGCTAACGTTTCTGCGTAAAAGGACACAAGGGAATGCACCCAGCTCACTGTCGATTGTCTGGTAGTAATCATAGCAAAGACACTCGCCCTGACTGCATGATAACGGGAATCGCGTTTTGAAATGCAACGCGCTGTCTCAGTCGATTGCGAAAATGTGCTATACGCAGTCGGAGGCGCCACGGAAAACGTAGCTCTAGGTGACAGTTCAAAAAAGATACGTGTAGACTTGTAAACTCAATTAAATATGAAGAGCAGTGGTGTTCATCGTCTAGGCCCACGACAGGACCATGAAATCAGCTTGTTTAGAAAACGTCAATGAAGTATTTTCTATGTCATCGCGGGGGTCAATAATGTACCTTTATGAGCAATTCATTTTAATATCATTAACACATTCCTCCTACTCCAGAAATTTTCACGCGTTACTCGTGTACGAATTGCAGCAATATATCATGGTACTGGACTTCTTGTCTCTTAGAACAAGAAAAAGATGCTGTAACTTGTTCTAAAAAAAACTACTGACGTAAGCTGCGAGAAAAATCGCCTTAAAATAAAAAAGCAAGTTGTCTTAATATTAAATGACAATGGCAGGAAAAGGTGATGCAAGCCGCGGCATCTGCCATCGAAACCTGAAGCAGCAGAGCTGTGACTAGCGGGAATAAAAGGACAGGGAGAGGGAAAGAAAGGAGGGAGTAATAGTGAGAATGAATTGGGAGTACATTTATCATGCGCGGCACAGCATCCCGCATTTTATTCGATATTCTGCCTTCCATCACTGTTTGGTAATTTTTGTTTGGCTGAAGGCGGTTGGCGGCCACAGTTGCAACCTTCAGCTATCTTAGAGTTTCAAAGAAATTCGTTCCCACACAATTCTGGCTGACTGTGTGGAGGATATAGATGCACGCTTAGGGAATTTCGGTGAATTCAACACGCCCAATAATTGGGCCGCGTACTGCATTCGCCAAAGTCATTGAAACCCATCGCAGATTTATTCCATCGGAGTTCACCCCTGCGTCAAGACCGTGCTTACCCTTATGGAGACTTCATGAACCTCGGGTTCACTTCTATATACCTGGCATTACGAAGAAAGCTGGTATATCACTGCCCGCTCTCAAACAACTGACATTGAATGACCTGCATTCTTCCCACAGTCACCGCATACATGTTTACACAGATGGATCAGTTCACTCGACCAGTTCTGTGGGGTCAATGGTGATACCGGCCAGATCCATCTTGATGCAAGTGAAGACGACCTATCCAACATCTTCAACTGGTGCGGAACTCGCAGCCTTACGGGCTGCGGTTGAGTTTATCAGTAAAGAACCTCCACATGACTGGACGGTTTTCAACGACTCTAAAGCAGCCTTTCAAGCCCTGCAAGCTGCGCTACGCCGCGGGTCGCAGGAACAACTTGTTGCTGACATCCGTCTACTGTACCACGACACCGTATTCAAAGGTCATGACATCATTTTTCAATGGCTTCCAGGACACTGTGGTATTAACGGTAATCATCAGACCGATGTGGCTGCGCGTTCTGCTCACAACGACGGACTTCCAGTGAGGATCCCAATATCAAGGCCTGAGGCTGCGTGTGGGCTTCGCCCTTTGGCGCTGGAGCTCACACTTTCAGCGTGGAACATGGGAGAGTTTCGCAACCTCGGCCTCATGGCACTGGACCTTGGACTGCGTCTTCGTCTTAAACGTAACTTAACACGTCGCGAAGCAACATTGTTATGCATTTTATGGATCGGTGCTGTTTTTACCAACCACTATGCTTTCCGGAAGGGGAGGGCCGACAGCCGTGCCTTTGAAAGCTGTGGTTGTGAGGAGACCATTGCTCATCTTCTCTGTGAGTGCCGTGCTTTTGTGAGTGCAAGACATACACTGTGTTGTGCCCTGGACCGCCTCGATCCTCGCCCATTAACAGAGCAAAAGATCTTCGGTCCGTGGCCGCAGCAGTCGACTGCTCTCAAGGCATACAAGGCACTCTGCCTACTTGAGAGCGACTGGATTGAATGACAAATTGTGACAGCGTTGTGCATGTGTGTGTGTGTTATGCCTTTTTCCTGTACTCTCTTCCTCCTTTTTGTCCCCTAATTCCTCTTTCCCCAGTGCAGGGTAGCCAACCGGAACCCTTTTCTGGTTAACATCCCTGCCTTTACCTTCTCCTTTTTATCTATCTATCAGGGTCACGTTATATGCCTAATGTCACGTGCCACAGTTTCCGTTATAGTAATGATTGATATAACAAATTATCGTGTTCTCAGGTGAATTGAGACTTCTAGCGTTGCACGCATGGAAAGTGGAGCCTGGCCAACCCTGTATATGGAAAGTGGAGCATGGCCAACCCCTAACACTGTCGCCTTATACCCTTAAGTTGGAAATGCGACAGAATGAGCAGCAACAGAAAATGTTAACGCATTCAAATGATCAGCCGAGCATCGCCTAAGAGGTTTTGTGGGAATGCATTACTTCACTAGCAATCTGAAAAGATGACATTTATCTGAAACATCTGAGATACCTGCAGAAAAAAAAACAAATATTCCCACGACTGCCTTTAGAACACGCTGCAGCGTGAAGAGATCAACTTCTCTGGCCTCTGCCCGAGAGCACTATGCTATCGCCGCAAACGTTCAAGCCTCACATTAAACTGCCGCATTGTTTCGCAGTACATTGCACGTCATCGACTCCAACTCCATTTCATGCGCTAAAAGCACTATTAGCCTCATACCCCGCAAAATCCGTAGAATCGAAGCCTCTGAGAAAATCACGAAAGAAAAGGAAACGTGCATAACTGGCTTCCTATAGGCAAGTGGACGCCTCTTTCGCGCTTTGAGCTATGTGGCGGTAGTATCAATTTATATGGGCCGCGATTCTCTGTGCCTCAAAGCTGTTCCACAATTTCTTAGCACGAAACTTCGTCTCCCCACCATGTCACACTAAGGTGGACTTTAGTCAGTCACACTAAGGTGAACTTTAGATTAAGCTGGGATCACGGCACCGTCTTCGTGGCGCACCACTAAACAATCATGCACTTCCAGGTTTTGCTGATCGCTATCCTGGGTACCCTGTCGCCTGCTGACCCTTTCCGGTTCGCCGTGCCGCCTCCCGAAGAAACAGCTGACTCGTTGGATCAGCTATGAGTGAACTTCGGCCTCCCATCAAACCCGCAGCAACCGCTCCCGCCAAGTTCGATCATACCGCTCGCTTTCGGCTGGCAACTGGGAACTGCATCGGCTCGTCCTTTCCCTCCTCCATATAGCCCGCGCACTTCGACGCCCCTTCGGGTCACGGCACCCTCTTCGTGACAAAACGCTGAACCATCATATACTTCCAGGTTAGTTACAATATTTCTCAGTGTTATCGAGACGATGACGTTTGTGTCGTAGCGGTGTCGTGGCCCCAGCATTCTTTAACGCGCTTCTGGCGTACCTTCGACGTCTCTTGCTACTTGCCGGCGATATTGAAGCTAATCTAGGACCCTTAACCAAGGCTCAGGATGACAAGCTTGACTATCTGTCTGAGGTAGTTCCGCGTCTAAGCACTGGACATACTAATGTCCTCGAATCTGCTAATAAAGTTTTAAATTTTCATATTATGCTTAAAACTAACTTCCAAGTCCTAAGCGAGAATGTCCCGGAGCTTGAGTGAAAGGTCGAATCGTTGTCAGGTGTCCCATCCGCCAGGAATATTAATCAAGGAATTAGTAAAATGCACGAAAAAACTGACGACTTTGACAACCGCTGTCGAAGATCAAATGCGCTCTTCTTTGGTATAGAGGATACTGACGGGTCTGAAAATTGGGAGGCCCCTGACAGTCTCCTTAGCTACTTTGGTTCTGAGAAATTTGGTGTCACTGCTTCTTCCATTGCCAAAGCCCATCGGATGGGTCTCTTTTCGTGTGACAAATGTCGTCTTATAATTATTAAATTTTATAACGACAAGGATGTAGAAGCAGTAATGAGATGAACATGGGCTTCAAGCAAAAATTTCAGCGTTTAACGGGGCTATTTCGAGGCCCTCCGTGTCAACCGTCTCAAGCTTATGCAGTTTTGTAAGCCGATTACAAAAAAGAAGGCGACCGTGTGTGTCTCGGTTTCAACATGATTTTTGCCAGCGATGATATGTATGAGTGGGACACTGATGCTAATCATGCCTATGCGTCTCATGGAGTAGTGCAGATTGACCTCACGCGGTCATTCGCTCGGCAGTTGTCTGTTCTTCTTCATGCCAATGTCCATCTGCACGTGTGAATAATGTTTGCTTTCTCTACACTAACATCCTATAAGTGTCCTGCCGAAGAGCGTCGCGCTTTCGTCAGTGATTGATTCATGTCAAGCATCGCTGGTAGCTCTTGCCGAAACGTGGCTTAATGATACCGTTCATGACGATTCTATTTTAGTACAGGGGTCATTTTATAATTTTTTAGGTCTGATAGGAACTATCGTAGAGGAGGCGGCATGCTTATCGATATCAGAGAAGAATTTATGGTTGTGTCAGTTACTGGTAATTCGTTTTTTGAGTGCATTTTTGTCTCAACGCAGTGCGGGACAGCTAACATAACAATTTGTGTTATTTATTTTCCCCCTGATCTAGTAGCTGGCTTCTCGGAAGAATTTTCTAGAATTTTGAGGGAGGTGTGTACGCGTTTTTCTAACAGTAAGTTGATCATCTTCGGCAGTTTTAACTTCCCTAGCATTGACTGGCTCTCATTAGCCGCCCGTTTGGGTTGCACTAAAGGCCATGCTTTTCTCCACTCATGTCTTGATTTTTCATTAACGCAGCTCGTCCATCTGCCTACATTATTCACAAAGAGTACTGCTAACATTTTGAACCTTGTGTTGACAACCAATCGAGACATCTGCTTCGACTGAAGTCATTTGGATGGAATTTCTGATCATGCCACTAAAACCGGGAATCTTTCTTAATCTTTAAATAAAAAGAGATAAGAACCAAACAAATCCGGTGCTACAACAAAGGCGACTATATAAAGTCCATAGAAAGTCAGCTGTAAAGTTTCGATGAGAAAGGGTCTCATGCAGACACGATCTCGCCAATGCTATTCATCGCCTCTTTACAGCAGGTATTCAGAGGCCTGGATTGGGAACAGTTGAGGATAAGTGTTAATAGAGAATACCGTAGTAATCTGTGATTTGCTGACGACACTGCCTTGCTGAGTTATTCCGGAGAGGAACTGCAAAACTGAGCCAATGACCTAGGCAGGTAGGGCCGAACGGTGGGTCTAAAAATTAAAATGCAGAAATCCAAAGTAATGTTAACATTCTATACAGGAAATAGCCGTTTACCAATGGTAGTGAGGTGCCGCAAGTGGTAAGGGAATACGTGTATTTAGGGTAGGTACTGAGCGCGCATTCCCGTGATGAGAGTGAATAAACTATAAGAATACGAATGGAATAAAGCGCATATGGCAGGTTTTCTCAGATCACGAATGACAGTTCACCAATATGCCTAAACAGAAAAGTATACAACAGCTGTATCTTGCCGGTACTCACCTGCGGGATTTAAGCGTGGAGGCTAACGAAAAGGGTTCAGCTTAGGTTAAGGACAACGCATTGATATACGAAAAGAAAAATGATAGGTGTAGCTTTAAGAGACCGGAAGCGGGCAGAGTCGGTGAAAGAAGAAACGCGGGTTAATGACATCCTAGTCGAAATCAAGAGGAAGAAATTGGCTTGGGCAGGGCTTGTAATGCGAAAGCAAGATAACCGCTGCTCCTTAAGGGTAACAGACCGGACCCAAGGAACGGGAAGCGTAGCATGGGACGGCAGAAGGTTAGGTGGGCGGATGAGATTAAGAAGTTTGCAGGCATAGGGTGGATGCAGCTGGCACAGGACAGGGTAATTAGACTGATATGGGAGAGGCCATTGCCCTGCAGTGGGCGTAGTCAGGCTGATGATGATGACGTAGTTCAGTAGCATGGCCTTCAAGAACCTATTTGTGAGTATCACCGTTCTTTTATCTCGATAGAGTTTGAAAATGAATAATAATTTGGAAGTAATTGTTGCTTACAGTAGGTGCGGCTTTGTGTTTATTAGGATAGAAAAGAAAAATATAAAAATCACTGAGGCTCCTTTACACAAACTCTCAATGCGAAATGTTCAGTGTCACGTCGGGTCCAAAGCAACGCTAGTCGAACAGTGAGAAGTTTATCTTTTACTTTGGCTAAGAAGGATTTACCTTACGTTGAGCAGTTTGTGAACCACTGGGGTGCAGTGTCATATTCTCTGACACCTATATATCTTTCTGAAGTCATTTGAATATGACTCGACTAAGACTAGTTTGTTCTTCCACTGTGAAGGTTAGTCAGGCTGTGTGCAGTACTTCTGTGTTCTCTGTTTTTCTTGCATACTTACACGCCTACCTAAAATGCTCCACAAAATGCGCGATTTTTTTAGCAACTTTTTTACCAACTTGTCGCTTGATTAAAAAGCCATTACTTTGGACTGTCAGGCGGATTTGTGGCTGTTTTAAGCTAAGTGTTTTGTCTGCCGTGCTGCATGCATGCGAATCGACAAAGATGTAATATTCAGTAAGATGTGGGTCCGTGTGTTTTTTTTTTCACGCTTTTCGTCTCACAATGAAATATTTACTTTCATTTTTTCAGTACAATCGTGCCCTCAGCCTAATGCGTTCAACAATTTCGAAAAACTGTACCCGCCGTTTTTGCGAGGAATATTTTGATTAATACAGAAAAAAAAACATTTTCAAAGATTATTGTTTCTTTAAAGTGGACATTTCGCCACATGGATCATAACTGTACTCTAATAAAAAATGATAAAAATAATCTCAGTCATTAGAAACGACTATTCTGATATTAAAAGAAAGAGATTCATTCAATTATGAGATTGAATTCTCTTTTGTCACTTTTGATACGCTTATTTGGGTCTGTGACAAAGCGTATTGAAAGGGTCATGACACTCAATTTTGCCATATCAACTGTTTATCACATGGTATTTTTTATTGCCAGGCTAAAAACCCTAAATCACTAGCTGCATCGGTGCAGCAAAAAATTTTCAAACTGATTTTTTAGAGTTCGTCGAAAACAGCTTGCTGGTTTGGCAACTGTCGTAATCGCTGACGACATATACCAACTTCCCCGCATGTCACGTCGTCTGCTGCACGATTTGCGCAGTCTCCAGAATACACAGCAATTCAGTACAAACGCATTTTTCAAGAGCAAATTTTTATGAACGCCGTTTTCTAAGATATTGGAAGCTTTTTGAAATACAAACAATATACCCGCAGATCTCTCCTCGGCAGGCTTTCATTTTTTGCTATTACGTTTTTGTTGTCGTCAGAAATGTTTTCACGGTTTTCCATTTCGATGGAAAAGAATCAAAAAGAAAGCTTACGCTACGCAACGGAAGATGCCACTATCAGCTGCGCTGTTTCGATAAGAAATTATTCCATTATTCATAATTTTGGTCCAAAAATGCTGGACTTGGGCTGACACCCCGTTGACAGCGGGCGCTTCAAAATTTCTGTGTTTCGCGAAGTTTCACTAATTTCTCTTTTTTCTTGTTGCCTCTAGCACAGTATGCGTGACTACGATTGAGAAGTGGCACTACTCGCACAGATGCCATTGATCGTAGAGGCAGAAATCGTTCTGGCATGTCGAAAAAATGACAGCGAACATCAAGAGTGCAATAAAAGTTTTCTCAGTGAAGCGGCAGTATAGGCGTCAAGGAAGTAAAGGGAAAAAATACATTTTTTTGTTACGAGTATCTACAACGCATGCGAGGAATTATATTAGGGGGACTAACGATATATAATAACACACGCAAAGAAGGTATGGGGAACATGTCAGCAAGGCAGCGCAACAGAAGAAAACAAGAAGGTATAAATTCACAACTATAGTGGGTATCAAGGATAACATATTATCAGTTAGTGCAGGTTATCATTTGAATAATTGTTTGAAAATTTATGTGCTCAAACCACATCATTTCGAACACAATTGAAGTCGAGAATTGTCCTAGGGAAAAGTGAATACTTGAATAAATTAATACGGCATTGATAATTCGTTATCTTTTTTTTGGGTTGTCTACTCTCTCCAACATGTAATATGGCTGCTTTAAATAAGTGCTTTTATTAGTACTGGTGCAATCATTATAAATAATATCGAAGAGCTTCAGCCTACACATTTTACTCCGGATACACAAAGTCTTCCAGTGAATACTGCCGCGAATTTCTGAGCTTTTTATACGGAAGTCGCAATTCCCTGCCACAAACCTTTCGGCACGCTTCTGTACCCTCTCCAACTTGTCCATGAGAGTATCGGTGAAAGGGTCCCATGCTACGAAAGCATGTTTCAACACTGGCCTGATATTCGTCATATACAGCGTTCTCTTTAATACGTACCAGGGAAGCACTTTTAAAATTTCTTTGAAAAAAAAATAAAAAAATAGAGAGGCTTTGGCAGTTGTCATGCCAGTGTGGGCTGTCCAGTCTAGGTTTGCTGCGATTGCAACGCCAATATATTTAACATTTTCTGCAATTCCGATGGTGCCACCGTTTAACAGATCTGATCCTATAATTTTTCTTTTTGTTGCTAAAATGCACGTGTAAACAATTGGATAAAATAAGTCATGCCCCACTTCAAGCTCCAGTAAGAAGCTTGGTCACGGACAGTTTGTAACACACTCAAAATATCAAGGCACGTGGCAGGGGTATACAAAACGCAGTCGCCAGTTTATAGTCTGACAATAGATCGGAGGCCGACAGGTAAATCATTGATGATGATGATGATGATGGTGATGAAGGATTTTTATGGCGCAAGGGCATCTATGGTCAAAGAGCGCCATCGCACAAGATATTTTCGATTTCTCCAGGTGGGGCCAAAGACCCATTTCTCAAGCATTTCACCCTAAATAAGCCGAGCACCAGATCCGGGGAAAGCTTGTACCCGTTGTATCACCGGTGGGTACCCGGCGCCACTGGGCATCAAACCCCGCATCTCCCGCATGCGAGGCGGATGCTCAACCATTCGGCCACCGTTGACGAAAATGCGAGACAACAGTGTCCGGACCAAAGATCCCTGTGGCAGTCCAGATAAAACGCACACAGGCAAAGATGCCGCCGCTGAAACTGTGCGGAGTATCAGCATAATATTTTGTTTTTGATTGCTGTACGTTTTGACATAAAAAAATGCCGAAGGATTGACTTTTTGTCCTTTTAACCGTCGATTTGTATAACTGCTGATGAATATGCCTTTGATGTACGTGTTTCCGTAGATATCAGAATGAATGAATGAATGAATGAATGAATGAATGAATGAATGAATGAATGAATGAATGAATGAATGAATGAATGAATGAACGCTTCATTGTCCACCGAGACAGAGCGCCCAAAACCAAGGTCACGGCGCACAGGCCTTGGGCGCGGGTAGGGGATGCTCCGCAGACTAAGGACAAATGAGGATGCTTTGTTTCTTCACGGCCTCAGCCGCCAGGCGGGTGGCTTGCTGCTGGATGGCGGGGTCCTCGCTCCGCAGCGACACTTCCCAGGCTTCTCTACTGTTGATGCTTAAGCCGGCGCTTGGAGAATCGGCGCATTCCCAAATTATGTCAAAAAGAGTGCCGCTTTCAACGCAATTTTTACATTTTGAATCTTTTTCATCCCCGGTCTCTGTCAGGGAGACCCAGAGTGTGATGATGTGATTTCCAGCTTGTAACCCCCTCTAAATGCGCGCCTCATTATTAGAGAGAGACCGATTGGGGGTGGAAATATCCTTCCATGTAATTTAAAATGTTTTGTAAGTACGTGGTACCTAATGATGCAGTCTTTCATTCCTTGCTTCCGGGCTGTTCTACGGCCGCTCGGTAGTAGAGATCTCGAGCGAGCACTCGGCTACTGATCCGGAGTTCCCGGGTTCGAACCCGACCGCGGCGGCTGCGTTTTTATGGAGGCAAAACGCTAAGGCGCCCGTGTGCTCTGCGATGTCAGTGCACATTAAAGATCCCCAGGTGGTGGAAATTTTTCCGAAGCCCTTCACTACGGCACCTCTCTCTTCCTTTCTTCTTTCACTCCCTCCTTTATTCCTTCCCTTACGTCGCGGTTCAGGTGTCCAACGATATATGAGACAGATACTGCGCATTTGATTTCCCCTCCCCCCCCCCCAAAAAAAAAAAAAACAATTCTGATTATTGTCATGTGCAGCCTCGTTGCCAAGATCAGATTCTTGGGCACGTATCCATATGATTTCAATTTTTCGTTCAATTGGGTTTGTTGAGATGGTGCGTCTGGCGTCCTCCAAAATTCTACCTTTCGCATAAAACAAATGCTGTTTTTCTGTCGCTAAATATTATGTATGGTCGGGTGCCGACGCACGCGAGCCCTATTGCAACTCTTTCGGCCGTAACTATGACTCGGGTGCGGGACGAGGCCGCAATTTTGGGTACACCTTCTCCATGTACCACTGCCGATGTACTGCCGCTCCATATTTCCGCCTGAGCCGCCGACATAGGCTACTTCCCCGGCGGTCTTGTTTTCCATATCTTTGGCGACAGTTTTTGTTCTGTGTGCGTTCTTTGTTGTGTATCGGGTTCATGTTTCTCGGCATAGGTGGGATCAAATGCTTTTTCGTGTCTAGAGGAATGTCTGTTTTTTCGTAGATATCAGAAACTTTAAGAGTCTGTTATTTCTCCAGACCAAAAACAGCCGATATCCGTCATGAAGATCCCAGCTCCTCTAACCGATCGTGTCCACGTGTTGTAAAGGCGGTGAAGTCATCTTCCTTGCACTTGCCAGCTGCCTGCATTATGAGCACACCGTCAGGAAAATAGATGAACGCTATGGGCAGGACTACATTCTGGTTTTTTTGGATTACAGGACTCATTCTGTGTAATAACATGTAGGCGTCACTTTTTCAGTTTTCTCTGCTTCTTCATTCAAATAATCAACCTCAGTTCTATCCCCGACACAGGGGGCTCTGAATGTCGCCTGATGCTGTGAAGTAAGTTTTGGTTGTTTTGGTTTCCCTCATTTTATACACGTTCGATGTTTGCTTGCCGTCATCACCAGCCTGACTACGTCCACTGCAGAACAAAAACTTCTTTTACATCTCTTGAATTATCTTGGTCCTGGGCCAGTCGCTTATAGGTAAATTAAAACGCCAGCCGCAGCAGCACAACTGGAAGAAAATAGGCATTGTTAGTAAGCCCAAATACATTCATTTACGCATCGAAACGATGCTTATCTTGCAATAAGAAAGACCCTGGTTTTCCCGTGTTGATACCGCAGGACAGTAGCAGTGTATTAGTCCATTTGCGGCCTGAATTAGGTTGAAAACGAGATAGGGCTACGTCGACAATGTCATTGTATTAGCTCGGAAAGGCAGGGAATTGCGTTAGAAGCGCGTATTCGCTTTTAACTGGGATAGCCAAGGCAATGAACGTGAGACCTGTGTCGCCGGCTAAATTGGCTGAACAATGGGCCAGTCTTGGCGTGAACGACATTCCAGGTTTTGAAAAAGTAGTGTTTTCGCAAATGCCTGAGTAGGAACTATGTTAGCTTCACTTCTGCCACCATTATGCAAGCGGCGGTCGGGTACTGGTGTGCTGCTTGCGGCCACTTTTCACTTCCCGAAGCCATATGGAGCTTTCAAGGTCTTGCCATGGCTGCACGACGATTCATAACTAGGCTAGAGGTATCGATGCCTCCAAAATTCTGCTACGTGCACACCACATACAAGAAGTGCCCAAACCGGCATTGTGCGTTTCCTGACTACTGCGACTCCTCAGCTCGATTCAGACCGTTTTGGATGCCAAATTGAGCTTCTTGCGCGAAACTACACTAAGCGCTTGCGGCACTGAGAAATCATTAGATATAAAAATGCAACGTTGAGAATGATGATTGTGCCCCGCACGAAAACCAAAGAGTTAATGACAAATCACACACAGCGTAGCAAACAAAAGCGAACACAAAGACGTCAAAAATGGAGGCAGCATTATTCTAATGTATTTCAGTTCTCTATTACAATGTGCAGTATCCATCACACCAATTATGAGAGCCTACGCAGCCTTTGCATGATCCGAACCCGCACTTGCCGCCCTTCTGGCAGTCCTGAAAAAAAAAAGAAGGCGTGGTACTTCTTAATATCTATAGGTGAGATTTCTTGATATCCGAATAGTGAAAAAATAATAATTTTCAGCCATTAAAGCATTGTTCCCTAGCGGCCATACGCCTGGATTTGGGTTGGGTGTTTTGCGTATGTTATGGGCGTATGGGTTTGGGGCGTATATGTGAAGGAGTTATAATCAAACATCGTGTGGTTCGCACGGTGATATGCGCGGTTATATGCAGAGCTATATGCTTAAAACATCTCTGTGGGCAGATGGATCTGTAGATATTCAATTACCTAGCAAAGGCGCAATAGCAGTATGCCTTGTAGAAGGTCAATACTCGAGAATAGAGGAACAAAAGAAAGGAATGCAGTGGCAGAAGAGTAAAAAGATACAAAGACGCTTCCTCTGGCTGAGTTTTGGGGCTTACTTGGGGTGGCGTAGGCGCACTAAATTATAGTTATTTTTAAGTTTGTTGACAAGCATGCGCTTTATATAGCCAAGGTGCATTTCTGCATGAGTATGCTTCATTCAGACCAGCGAAGTAGGTGCCGAAATCTCTTCTCTCTATACCTGTGTTGAACTTTGACTCTCTTGCCAGCCAATAAAAATTAAGTTTTCTCTTAAAAATTTTGATGCCCACCATTGCACCCCAATTTTCACCTCGAGCCTGCTATGAGTAGCTCTCGCGTACCATTTTTAAGAAGAGCGGTATCACCAGGAATTACGCCGCTGCTATTCGAATCATTATTATTGGTTATTGTTAGAATGAGTAGGGGCTACCGTGGAGCGCTGTGTTCATATATTCACTCTGTTCCCTTAACTGTCTGAACTATACGGCTACCCTAATTTCATTAATGCGTATTTCAATAAATATTGCAACAAACAAGAAGAGCTAATGCGTTTTTTTTTCATGACTTTCTTTCCCTGCTTCTTGTGTATTGTGAGAATAGTATTCTATGCATCTCATTGACATAAGGTGACGAAAAATTTCGCGTACTGGGATGCTAGCTTTCCAAGGACGCATCCGTTGGTATTCAGCACATCTTCATGTACTTAATTTTTTCCCTGCTGGCTCTTTTCCATTGGGCTGAATTTGTGAAGTATTTTATGAATCACAAGACGGCAGCACAATAAAATGTCATGGACGACAGCAGACAGGATGGGGGCTGTCCTGCGCCGTTTTTTGTCGCTCTTTCGCGTTTTCCTTCTAGGATTCAAGTATGAACCAACTAACCCAAACCGAAACTTTATTCGAAAGAATTTCATGTTTTCTCTTTAGATACAACAGACTGTCCAGTCGCAATTATTCCAATATTAGCCCCTCTCTTTATCTATCTTCAATATAGTCTGCAAATGACTCACGATAAAGAATATGTTGTCCCAATTGGTAATCACATTGGTTCATCCCTCTAGTATGCACACCTGTATACTAATACTTTGTTGTGCCTGGCAGCTCTCAAACAGTTCTAACCTTCTTTGTCGAACAGCTGTCCGCACTATGCGGAGAAGCCTTCGGACATCTACTACATGATGTGGGCCTGCCCTTCCAACCCTGCTATCCCCCCGCACCCCAACCCCACCCGGGAGGACAGAGAGGAGACCCTGCTCGGCTGCTCTGACCTACAGGCCCAAACGGCCCTGGTTGACCGCGCCCGGGCAGCGGCCTACTCCACTGTAAGGAACCCCAGTCATACCTCCCTGCACCTGTTTCTGAGGCAATAAATGTCTTTCACCGCAACCACCCTTCGACAGCCTTCAAACGTCAGGAGAAAGAGAAAATAATTAAATAAAAGGAGGGGTAGAGAGGTCGGCTGGCGGTAAGGTGATCCTCGCATGCTACTCCATACTGGGGAAGAGGTAAACGGAAGTTAAAAAGAGCGAGGTTGCGAATAGAGGATGATTATGTCATAATTCAATGACAAGTTTACTTTTCGACTGTGTAGTTCAACCTTTATGGAACCAGGGGGGTCAAAATTTGGGAAAGCACAGAGGAAACCCGGCCATCGTCTTTCAACATCTTCTGGCATCAAGGAGTACAGTAATCCTCCGCTGTATTGCTGAAAAGGAAAACTTGCGGCATGCCCTTTCGTCATGATGGTAGTTTCTGTCCTGCCATAGCCTAAAATGTGCTTTTGTGATTTCGACGTGTTGTGTAGTTTTTATTATATTGATTGTATTACGTATATTAACGAATCTTTGTTTTTCGAATACTTTACCCATTCCCTGCGGTTAGAGGCATTGCTACTATGTAGTTTCCTAGTGAGATGCTTTACTTGGTGTAGGTAGTTTCTTGGTGTCTGGTTTAGCTTCTATTTCCAACCTATCTGCGCCCACCATTAGTACCATTAGCACGATCGCCCCTACGCTGTGCACATATTCCTTCAACTAAATGAATAGCGTACCTGACCCTCCGCTTATGCGAAGTTATGCTCTTCAGCAATTGTTCTGGCTGTGCACTTTGGACATATGTGTCTCACAGCAGCCAGCCTGGCTATTTCAACTAAAAAAACGCTTCTTTTCACTTATGCCATTTCATTCATTTACAGTTATCGTTTTCTGTCTGGTATGGCCCGATAATAATATTGAGGTATTTGATGCGGCATGCATTGTAGCTGTGCATAACACACAGCATACACAGCAATTCTGTGCAAAAGTATTTTTCAAGGGCAAATTCTTTATGAACGTTGTTTTCTAAGGTACTGAAAGATTTTAGAATTACAAACAATATATCCGCAGATCTCTCCTCGGCAGTCTTGAATTTTTTGCTATTACATTATTGCAGTCGTTAGGATATTATTCTGAGGAAACAAAATACCTTACAATAACACGAGTGATTAATAAAATCTTGAAACCTACACTTTATGTAAAACTCAAAAGCCATCAGAATTCCCCTCCGCAATTCAGACTACCTACCATCGGGAGGCAGGTGAAAGAATCCAACAGGATTGGACCAAAAAGGTCCTATGATGAGCATTTACTGTAGTGTCTTGGAAGTAGAACTACACAGCAGCCGACTAGTAACCAGAACTTTAGTTTATTGTCAGCCAGCTGTCCGTCCGCGCGTCCCGCTGGTGAACGACTGCCCGTGCAAATGGACCGCAATCCGCTTATGTGAAGATAGAGAGTAGGAAGGGGGTGACGTCCTAACGTTCAAACGTTACGCCATGAGTAGCTATTTACTTATTGGAATACAAACAGGGCATTAATAACTTTTATCACTAAAAAGCGGCCACGAAAAAAGTGAGAGCAAATAACGACTAAGCAATGTGGTCGCCCAACAAGCCAGAGAAAGCAACTGGTAACGGCCAGTGTTCACCAGTGCGTGATTATATCGCCTGAATGAGAGAACTGTACCCCGTGGATGATAAGACTGGCAGAAAAAAAAACGACTTTAATCATGAATGGCAACCATCGGCCAGTGACTCCTGCCTCCCCTTTACGTGAAAGGAACCCTGCAAAGAAAGTGTATGAGGCACCTGCGGGGAATGAAAGAAATTGTTTCAACAATGGTCAAAATTCATAGGAATAGCAATAGCAACAACTGCACTGCGTTCAATCTAGCGACTCAAGAGAGCCCTATGTAGACACACCAGAGATGAAGCGGTTGTGACGTGACAGAATGTGCACATTTGCTAGCGGTCGTGTACGGGATGCGAGTGCTTGAGAAATATTCTGACGGCACTTGTCTCCTTGCGTGCAGAAATGCGAATGCACGCGTTTTGAGGAAAGAAAGGTTTTTAGGAAAAGAAAGGCCGCAGTCGCTGTCGCATCTCGACATTTCGGTGGACACCTCAGCCGCGCCTTAAAGCATGCAACTGGAGGTGCTTATGTCAGGGGTCCGAACCTGTGTCGCAAGCTAGCCTCCGACTTGAATAAAACATGTAAGCTATATGCAAAGATAAATGATATGACGCCATCCCGTACGTTGTACAACGAACGGTTGCTCAAAATTTTGATGCGAATATAGTCGGCAATGCTGCCACCATATTGAGGTCAGCCAGTGATTCCATCACTCGGATTTGATTCGCACCATCATGGATTAGGAGGTGGGAAGGGTGGTCGGTAGGGACTTGGTATGACGTCACACTACATCGTTATCACGTGACTTAGTGTGACTTCACATTACACCTTGTCACGTGACCTGGTGTTACGTCCCATCACACCGTTGTCACGTGACTTGGTGTGACGTCATAATTAAATTATGTCTCCACTAATTTTACTAATTTGTCAGGATTTACCTAATTCAATAAGTTAGCATATTTAGGTATGTTCATTACCGTTATTTCATGGTGTGACGTCATCATCATCACGCGACTCGTAGGCTCGTAACGTCACATGGTACCGCTTATTGCGGACATGACCATGAGATTGAGCCATCTAATGCTTTCGTAATAATAATAATAATATTATTATTAAAAATAGAGCTAAAATGTAACCCGGTTCCAGGCTGAGTAAAAATTGTTGAGTCATGTTACTGCATGTTCTTTATTCTTGTTACTACATGGGAACGCATTTAGCCAGACAAAACCAACAAAATCCAGCAAATGGATGCTATAAGCACTGCTTTCAACGGGTTTTACTGATCGCTCACATACAAACATATTGTAGTTTTTTTCATGCATACAAAATGGCAGGCACAAAAAAGAATGGCAAGAAAAATTTCGTCTCTATCACTCTACATACACTCTAAAAAGGCGATTCTTTGTTTTTAATGCTAGCCAAAGAAAAATGCACGTTCCCTCATACTTGTAGGCCGAAAAAGGGATTGGCTCGCTGTCACTATAGAATCAAAGATAAAGATTTTCCTGCTGCCCGCCTCTTCTAAAGTTGTGCTCCGGAATCTGAGAGGTAAACCGTGCTAAGATTTTGAAATATTGCTATCACTTTTTTCTTCTAGGTAAACTTCAATTGATGAGTTCATGATATGGTCGACATTTGTTCGCCCAACAAACATTCACACATAAATTAGAAAATTGCAGTTAAAGTTGAAAAATATTTCCTTTTCGCCAGTTGAAACATGCAAAGTTGGTGATAACGAGTGCGATTTCTGTTTTGGCGTTTAGAGTTTGATTTTGTCTCTTTGCAATTAAATGTCACTGCCTTCATTCAGACAAAGTGTGTTTCATTGTTGTGACCGGTACAACACCATTTCATCCTCTCTTGAATAAAAAGCCTCAGTTGATATCAGCTCAGTTCATTTTATGCAACAGTGGATGCAGACACAAGCATATTATTTTACGTATTTTTAGTTTCTACGAAACACGTATTCTATGAAAGTACCGTTTTTGTAATCAGCCGGGACTATGGTAATATCACGGCAGTGTACGCCAACTTGGTACTTAATGTCCCATTACTTGATGGCGCTAGATCAAGGATATATCCTTGCCAAGATAAGAACTGCTGCTTTCGAACTTTGTAACAATCGGGCGCAGTGAAATTCAGCAATCAGCTGCCCAGTGGCGTCATTTGATTAACTTCATCAATACCTACTGAGCGCTTAAGTAGCTGAGATTTGTAGGAGCGAGACACTTACTCTTCCAACGCATTTATCACTCTTATCAGAACCCCTTAGCTTCGTATTGCAGCCACATGCTCTGAAAAAAATTTGAGTACATTTTCTTCACGTTTCTTACCATTGCAGCTGACGCATAAGCAGCACACAAGCACACATCTTTAAAGCGCTCTCGTTCACACAGGAATACGCAATATAGCTATCGCAGGCAATGGCTTAGTGCAGTTTTTCACAGCCATAGCATAAACTAAACACACTACCGTTGCTTTATCAGCAAAGACTAAGTCACCTATTTTTCAGCCGTGGGTACACCTCACTTGTTTTCGTGATGCTTAGGCATGAAATAACTTGGCTCGAATCTTTATCTAGTTGAAGTTGTACCCCTTTGTCCAAGACTTGAATATTTATTGCAAAATTACTTGACATTGTTTCCTTCGCAAACACTCTCAAGCGCATCGCTTCCGTGAGTGGTGTACGCTGACTGTGTACCTATATTAGTGGCTGCTTAATAAGATCTTTTTCACAAAGCTCAGGAAGGAATTAACTAGATGTTATGGCCAAGGAACATATACTAAAATGAAGTAAAAAGCATTATTTCCGCTCATCTGGTAGGGCTGCGGTCAGACAACGGCCGAAACTTTCAATTAATCAAATATCAGCTCGATGCGGTGTTCTAGCAAATAGGCCACTGCTCAGTCTAGAACGCATTTCACCACCATCATCATCACTATCATCGCACTGGCTACCGCCCCCCCCCCTCCCCCATTCTGGACAAAGCCCTATCCCATATGTCTCGAAATACCCTTTTCTGTGCAAGCTGTGGTCAGCTTATTTCCGCAAACTTCCTAACCTGATCCGCTCATTGGCCAGTGCTCTCCATCTGGTTTTCTGCCGCCACCTGCTATGCTCGCCTTCTTTTGGGATGCATTCCGTTACCTTAAAGACCATTGGTATGCTGCTTTTGCATTACATATCTTACTCCCGCTCATTTTTTCCACTAAATTATAACTAGGATATCATTAACACTCGTTTCTTACGTCAACCACTATGTTTTTTACCTCTACATTGCATGCATCATTTTAATTTGCACACCTCCTTGCGTTGTCTTGAAATTAAGTTGAACCCTTTTCTTTAGAACTACGTTTCTGGTTCATAGCACTTTGTGACGTGCTCATGACGGCAGTCCTCCACTCAAGAAATCAGCGAAAAGGCTTCATAAAGCACAAACTGCTATTGGGCTGACTCGTCCTCACAAAGAAATGAGTATGCCGTCTGCGGCGTTTAGCAGCAAGCGTGCTCGGCGGTCGTCGAACAGAATCTGTGGCGCTCTCGACGGCGATCAGTTTTAAGCTGCAAATAAACCATTGAGAAAATGCCATTCATCCGCCGAGAAGAAAGCGTGCACATATTTTTAATAAATAATTAGTAAATATTTTTAAATAAGATATGGTCATCATATCTAGACGCACCAACATTTAGGTAAGATGAAGACATCGTAGAAAGCTTCTAGGGGCTTGGAGTCGGCCCAGAGCAATGTAGAAACACAGTACACTGTACCGATGGGCGACTTCAATGCCAAGATAGGAAAGAAGCAGGCTGGAGATCAGGTAGTAGGCGAATGTGGCGTAGTCTCTAGGAACAGCAGGGGCGAGCTATTATTACAGTTCACAAAGCGACACAATTTACGGATCATGAATACCTTCTTCCGCATAC